>NC_054489.1:7729519-8029519 GCF_017639515.1 Carcharodon carcharias | reverse complement strand
AGACTTCCTGCCTCTTGCCACTGACTTCGCAGTCATTTTGGTTGTAAATTTGACCACTGACATTAATGAAGCCTGGCCTTTAAAATTGTCTGGGCTTCCTACTGTCACTCCCAAACGGGCCAGCCACTCCCCTGTTCAAAGTTAAAATTTCTACTAAGTATCAACTTTTTTGTACAACAATACAAAGATCCATATGCATGTTATTCAGACACTGAAGGTTATAAGCCTTCTGAGGTATTGGAATTTAAGATGTCCATTTAGATGAATAAGAATGTACACACACATGTACACACACACACACCTTATTACAGCGGGGGTCACTGGTTACTGATCAAGAGCAGGAATACTGGATGATTTCCCCACCCAGGGGGAATGAAGCTAATTTTATTTTTCCTGTTGCTATACTAGTTGAGATCAACTGGCTCGCCAAAGTCCAGGAATCAAATTCAGTTCAAATATTGATCACATAACCAGTGGACTCATCACTCACAAACTGAGATTAAGATCAATAAAAGATATTTTAAAACCAAAAAGTTTGATACTTGCACTCAAATTATTTTTAAATATTCAGAAGGTTCTTGACAGATATTTTAAATGCTAATTGTGTACTCTTACAGCCCATCCCTATCCTGCCTGAGGAGAATACTAGCATTAGTGAATCTTCAATTTTTTTTTATATAAGAGAGCTTGAGTTAATATTTTATGGCAGACCTTGATGTTGTTGTGTTAACAAACACATTTTAAAAACTATTTCCCTCTTATGAACTGTGCATGTACCCTAAGGATTTTGAACACCTCTTAACCATCTCTACTTTTAAGAACAATTCTGTCTCCAATCTATTACACAACTGAAGCTCCCCATCCCTGGAACCATTCTTGTAATTTTTTCTGTACCCTCTCTAAAGCCTTCACATCCTTCCTAAAGTGCAGTGTCCAGAATTGGTTGGGCCAGTATTTTATAAAGGTTCATCATAACTTCCTCACTCTTGTCCTCTATGCTTCTATTTATAAAACCCAGGACACCGTATTGCTTTTTGAACACTTATCAACTTGCCCTGTCACCTTCAAAGATTTGTGCATATTTATCCCTAAGTCTTTCTGTTCCTGCACCCCCTTTAAAATGTTACCCTTTAACCTTTGTTGCCTCTCTTCATTCCTCCTACCAAAATATCTCACTTCATGCCTCGGTGTTAAATTTCATTGCCACGTGTCTGCCTATTCCATCAGCCTGCCTATGTCCTCATTGTCTATCACTACCCTCGCAGTTAACTATATACTTCCAAGTTCTGTGCAATCTGAAAATTTAATTCAGCTTTAAGCCACCATATGTAGCTTTGTCAGTGCAAGTAGGTCCGAAGGCATTGACCAATCACAGGCTATATCAGCTGATCTCTGCGGGCTTTACCATTTTGGAACTACAATTGGCTCGGTGAGTGAGGGAAGGGAGGATTGGAAATAAACCTGGGCTTCCATTCCTGGTGACCATCCAGCATTGTTTTGTGGAAGTTTTGACTGTGATCTGGATGTCAAGGCTCAATGAGTGAGTAAATCCAGTTAGGGTGGGTGGTTGTTGCTCTTTGAGCCAGAGGGCAGCAAAAGTCATTGTCTGAAGAGTGGAGGAAATTGGAAATAGAACCATGCAACACAATAAGAAGCCATTCGGCCCATCATGCCTGTGCCTGCTCTTAATTGGATTAAAACCAGCTAGCCTGGGTGCTTCGATGTGTACTAGTTTTGATATTTCAGAGAGATAGTGTGCATTTGCATTTTTTGAATAGAGCATTCAAGAAGTAGGTGAAAACTGACGCCTATCTATCAGCTACCAAGAAATATGGTTATATTACTAATAAAATTGGTACTATGAAAGAGATTAGTCCCACTTTCCCCACAGCGCTTCACATTCTTACATCTACTTTATCTAATTCCATCTTGAAAGCTACTGTTGAATCTGATTCCACCATCCTTTCAGGCAGAGCATTCCAAATTCCAACTTTTTGCATTAAAAAAAATTTTCATATCTTTTCTGATTCTTTTGCCAATCATCTAAATCTGTTCACGGTCCGGTTACCAAGCCACCTGCAGCTGGAAATAGTTTCTCCTTATTTACTCTTATCAAAACCCCTCAAAATATTGCAAATTCTCTCTTAACTTTCTGTACTCTACAGAGGACAACCTCAGCTTCTCCACAATCAGTAGTCCCTCATTCCCAGTACCATTCTGGTAAATTTCCTCTGCACCCTCTCCAAGACCTTGACATCCTTCGTAAAATGTGATGCCCAGAATTGGGCACAATACTTGAGCTGGGGCAAAAGGAGTGTTTTATAAAGGCTTATTTGTTGTTCAAAGGGAGTATTGCTGGAGCAGGTAATAATAAGTGGGGTTCACAGAGATGCTAAATCTATTCCGTTATGGAAGGTAAATTTAAAGAGCAGATGGAAAACGGATGAAGTTATAATTGGAATGGTGGAAAAATTGCCCATTGCAGGGGTTCAATTTATTCTGGGTAATGATATAGCTGGATCGAAAATGTGGGTGATGCCTGTGGTAGTTGAGCAGCCTATAGAAATGTTTTCAACAGAAGTGCTACAGAAGGAACGTCCTAGATTGTTTCCTGATTGTGTTATAATGAGTTCAAAGGCCCAAAGGGAAGAACAAAATACTCAAGATAAGCAGGCAGTTCAAAGGCAAGAAGGTGTCGAAATCTAATTAGCTGGAACTGTATTTGATAGCATTGTTCAGGTGGAAGGAATGCAGGGCAGTTCAGTTGAAGTGTTTAACTCAAAGAGGTTAGTGGAGTTACAGACAAATAACTTGCAATTAAAACAGCTATATCAGACAGCTTTTTAAGAAACTGAAGCAAAATGTATGCCAGTATGTTATTATCTTCAAGGGAATATATTGAGAAAATGGCGGTCAAGTCATGTCTCAGCAAATGAAAACTGGAGGAAGGTGCATCAGATTGGTATCCCATTAGGATACAGAAATGAGGTTCTAAGGATTGCTCATGAAATTGAAATGGGGGGACATTTAGGAATTAGAAAAACACAGGAAAAAATACAGAGGTTTTTTTTTGCCCAGGATTGCGTAGGGATGTAGTCAAATTCTGTAGAACCTGTCATATATGTCAAGTAACAGGAAAAGCACAAGCAGTGATTAAGCCGGTGCCTTTAATCCCAATACCAACATTTGAAGAACCTTTTACCAGGGTCATGATTGATTGCATAGGACCCTTCCCTAAAAGTGGAAATCAGTATTGATTGACAATAATTAGATGTGTCTACTAGGTTTTCTGAAGCAACACCTTTAAGAAATATTAAAACTAAGAAGATTGTGGAGGAGTTAATTAAATTTTTCACATGATATGGCTTACCTAAGGAGATACAATCAGGTCAGGGTTCAAATTTCACGTCGCAGCTGTTTACAGAAATAATGAACTGTTTGGGGATAACAGCTTATCATCCGGAGTCACAAGGAACTTTGGAAAGCTGGCATGAAACTTTAAAAACTATGATAAGAGCATACTGTCTTGATTATGCACAGGATTGGGATACAGGAATTCCATTTTATTATTTGCTATTTGAGACGCTTCTTATGCATCGATTGATTTTAGCCCCTTTGAACTAGTTTATGGTCATGAGGTAAAGGGAGCACTGAAATTAATTCATGAGCGGTTGTTAGGTCAAAATTCAGAAACTACTCTCCTGGATTACGTATCAAATTTCAGGGAAATATTGAACACAGCATGTGAGCTGGCTAGAGAACATTTAAAGATCTCATAGCAAGTGATGAAAAGTGAAAGCAGGTAAGGCGGCTAAAATTTGTAGTTTTGTTTCTGGAGGGAAAGTGCTAGTTTTGTTAACAGTTCTAGGTGATTCATTAAATGTAAGATTTAGTGGGCCTTACAGGATTGAAAAGAAATTGAGTGAAGTAAGTTATTTAATAAATACTCCAGATAGAAGAAAGAACCAGAGTGTGTGTCATGTAAATATGCTTAAAAAGTACTTTGATAGGGAAGAGGAACAAAAGGAAAGAGGTGTTCGTGATGGTGGATGATGAGGAAGAGATAGAAGTGCAGGGCTCTGAAATTGATTTTCCTATAATAAAATTGGATAATAAGAGGGTGCTTGAAAATTTAAATACAATATTGAGTTACCTTCCAAGTGCAAAATTGATTTGGAAAATCTATGGCAGTCACACAAACCTATTTATTAAATAAATTGGGAAAGACACATTTAGCTTTACATGATGTGTGTATTGAAATATCATCTTCAATAAGGCAACAACTTTATAGGTTAAATCCAGCAATGTTATCACAAGTGCAAAAAGAAATTGATTTCACGCTTCAAAATGATATCATTGAGTCTAGTTGCAGTAACTGGAGTTCGCCTTTTGTACTGGTACCGAAACCGGATGGAACACAAATGCTGTATGTGGACTATCAAAAGGTGAATGCAGTGACAAAACTGGATTCTTATCCCACACCATGATTGGAAGACTGCATTGAAAAAGTGGGACAATTGAAATTTATCACAAAGGTTGACTTGCTAAAAGGATATTGGCAGGGACCATTGTCAGAGAAGGCAAAGGAGATATCGGCTTTTATAACGCCAGGTGGACTATATCAGTTTAAAGTCATGCCATTTGGTATGAAAAATGCACCTGTGACATTTCAAAGACTGACAAACAAAGTAATTGCGGGTCTAAGCAATTGTGCAGTTTATATTTATGATCTAAGTGTTTTCAGTCAGACGTGGGAGGAGCATTTACAGCATCTGGGAGAATTATTTACTTGACTACAAGAAGCTAATTTGGTGGTGAACTTGGCTAAAAGTGAATTTGCAAAAGCGCGAGTTACATATCTAGACCATACCATTGGACATGGTATGAGAGGTGCAAAAGTCAAGGCTATTGTGGATTTCCCAGTGCCTACAACAAAATGAGAAGTCTTGAGATTTCTGGGCATAAGTGGGTTTTACCAAAAATTGGTACCACATTTTAGCCGGTGGTTGTTCCACTGACTGAATTATTAACAAAGAACATAAAGTTTCAATGGACTCTGCAGTGTCAGAAGTCATTCGATAATTTGAAAACTGTATTAACTACAGCCACAGTGTTGGCAGTACCCAATTATGCTAAGCAATTCAAGTTGGCTGTTGAGGCAAGTGATACAGGCATGGGGCTGTACTGTGAAGATGACACTGGAATTGAAAAACCAATAGGGTATTTTTCACGGAAGCTGAATGTACAACAGAGAAGATATTCAATGATCGAAAAAGAGACTTTAAGTTTGGTGTTATTGCAGCAATTTGAAATTTATTTTGCGAATAATTCATCAGAAATAATCGTTTATACAGATCGTAACCTTTTGAAGTTTTTGGACAAATTGAGAGATAAAAGTGCAAGGTTTTCAGATGGAGTCTATTATTACAACCATTTAATCTATGTATTGTGCATATTGCTGGAAGAGAAAATCTGTTCAAAGATGCATTATCAAAGAGTTTGAAGCTTGAAGGAAATTTAGGCATTTAAAAAAAAACCTGGACACTGAACTGGAGTGATTTCTGTTGACACCAAGGACTTGTGCATATATATCGTTATGTTAATGCATGTATCTGGTAATGTAATGGTGTGATGAGTATAGGAGATAGTGTGAGATGGGTTATTAAAAGAAGCTGTCTTTTAGAATCATGACGGTTTATTTTTCGAAAAGGAGGGTGATGTCATGAAGCTATTAATGTATATATTATTGGAAAATATTTTTCTATTAAAATAGACGTTTAGGCTATTGGTGTGTCTTAAATGGATTAAAGCCAGTTAGTCTGGGTGCTTTAACATGTACTAGTTTTGATATGTAAGAGAGATAGCATGTATTTGCATTTTTTGAATAGAGCATTCAAGAAGTAGGGTGAAAACTGATGCCTATCTAGCAGCTACCAAGCAATATGGTTATATTACTAATAAAAATGGTACTATGAAAGGGGTTTAATTGTTAAAAGGTAAAGTTCAAAGAGGCTGATGAGAAAATGAGAATTTAAATTCAATGAGTGGTGATAGGTATAACTTCAGCAATTTTCAGGTGTGCAGAGGCAATGTGGGATCAAAAGCAGTTGTAAGCCTCCAACTCTCTCCACAGAAACCTCATTTTGAATTTGTAGGTGAAAATACTTTGCCTGATGTCTGGTTAAGTCTAAGGGTTGCTGTTGCCTTAATGGAAATTAGGTTGGGAATTTGTTAAAAGTTATGATAGTAGTAACTTATAGCCATGTGTATATATATATATTTTTAACCTGTGTAAATTAATAACATTTAGTTTAACGTAAAACCTCTAGAACTGGTGGTCAGATTCCTGAACTTTGAGTTACCTCTCGAACATAACTGTAGGTTATGACAGTTGTTTAAAGTTTCCTTCTGGGATTTTTAAATAAATCTGCTTTACCAATTGCATCAGTCATAACACAGAGAATGGTAGAGGCAGGGTCATTTAATATTTTTAAGGCATTTTAAATCGATTCCCTTGTTGGTCAAGAATCTAAGGGTATGGGGATAGGCAGGATAGTGATGTTGAGGCCGCAATCAGATCAGCCATGATTTACTGAAAGGCAGAGCAGGCTCGAGGAGCCAAATGGCCTACTCCTGCTCCTGGTTCGTTTGTTTAAAATATTAATAGTTATAACTCCGGTCTTTAAAGCTAAATATGGCACTTAAATGAGGAATGTAATACAAATCATCATAGACCATGAAGTTTTAACATAGTTTTAAAGTTATTAGCCCCAGCTTATTTGGATCCAATTTATCATTTTTAGCATTCTTAGCAATCACTTTATTCCCCTACTCATCATTGCTTCTTATAGTATTCTTGGGTCACCTACTTACTGACAAATGTTGGTCCTACATACATCCAAACCATTGTTAATGATCAGGAAAATCTGGTGCTCAAAAAAAGTGCCAAATGACACCATTTATTTGTCAATCGACTTTTCTTTGTACCCATGAAATGAAGTTCTCAAAAAAGCAAACAATAACTTTGGTGCATACCTGCTCATTGACAGATACAAAGGCCTTCCACACAGCATCATGCATCATAGCAGTCGCATTTTGGCCACTAGCTAGCTAAAATCCAGCAGACTGACTTTCAGAACAGTTATAAACTGATAGGATTGCCAGTATATATTGTTGTAAGTTGAGTGCAAGTACTAAAACGGTTAGATTTTGTATTGCTATTTTATAAAAAGCTTGTTGAATTAGCCAATCTTAGCCAACCTAGCAATGGAACTATTTCAATCTGTTGCAGAAACTTTTGGCTGAGAGAAGAATCAACAAAAGTCCCACTTCTGATCTCTATCTAAAGTTGCTGGGGAGAAAAAATGGTGAAATAAATGCAAACACAAGTACTAAACTTTTCTTTCCCTAAAATCATTCAGGTACCCTAGAGAAAAAGGACATGATCCATGAATCCTTAGGGCTGGATTTTCATCCTCAACGCAGGTAGCGTGAGTCAGGAAATCTCCTGGCTCGGCCCACCCACTTCAGAAGGAAAAGTGCCTGCAAGGACGGGATTTTCATTGTGGGGGGCGGTATGGGCTGCTGTCAGGCCAGCCAACCCGTGAAAGAATTCAGAGGTAGCCGCAGGGGCTGCCGGGTGCAGGGGCGGGCTATTTAAAAGGCCCACCTTATTGATGTGGGACTTCATCCCAGTTAAAATAAAAATAGAAAGGCCCTCCAGCCTTCACACCCCTCACATCCCCCCACCCACCCATGCCCCATTCATGTCACCTCATGTCGTCCCACCCCCATGGTCCCTCATGCCAAGCTATTCCCCCCATCCAAATAACCCCTATGACCCCGCACGCCAAGCAATGGCATTTTCACGCCCATTCACCTATTCCATATTGTATAGTAGGAACTAACCCTATTGTGACAGTAGGATGTGTAACAAAAAAACCTTTCATTTATAGCTTCCCACTTTCTTAAAAAATGCTCCTTTTTACTACAGCCCAATAAAAGTGTTAATCCAGACTCTTTTAAAGTATCAGTAGCAGAAATTGCAAACACTTGAAACCTTGATCTTGTGTAAATAAACACTGACAACACAGATCAGAGAGCCAGAGCGTCAATCAAGCAATGTTTTCTCTGGGGATCAAATGTTTCAATAAGCTAATGGTTTTCTGAGCCAAGTCTCATTATGTATTCAGGCTGACAGCCAAGGTATCCATTAAAGGACTAAAACAGCTGGGCATGAGGGGCATAGGTGATTGTTTGGGATGGGATGGAAAAACCTTGGAATAGAGGCAAGAGGAGGACCTTTTCAAACTTTCCTTTCAAAAGGTCACCTCATGCAGACTATGGTTCACGACACATCAGGTACCATGAACCATGACCCTTTGAAAAGCTGGCCAGCCTCCGTGAAAATTACAGAGGACCAGAACACAGAACATCGTAAAATGGAGGCGGCCAAGTCATGAGTGTAGGGTGTGGTCTAGTGATGATGATCTGAAGAACCTTTTGCATGCATGGCAAATCAGCATCTTTCATTGGTTTTATAGGTTTAATAAGTTTCTGTTATACATGATGGATGGTGATGAAAGGTCATAGACCAGAAATGTTAACACTGTTTCTCTCTCCATGATGCTGTCAGACCTGCTGACGTTTTCTAATATTTACTATGTATATTTCAGGTTTCCCGACTCTGCTGTAATTTGGTTTTGTATAGGCGTGTCTCAGTTTGTGTCACAGTGGCAATTTAAGAAGCAAGTTAACGAGAGTCAAACAAAATTGACATCTAGACCTTCTGTATTTCATTAGTACAGAGCGTTATTAATGATTATTCCACTGGTAACTAATACCGTGAGTTACTCAATTTTCCTTACTCTCATTTCTAAAATCAACACTTACCCCATCTGTGAAAAAGTTCCTCAGTAGCTTTAGACTAGGAACCCGTTTTGGCAATTTCCTAATAAAAATGAACAAGAACATAACTAGATAAAAACAAAAAACTGCGGATGCTGGAAATCCAAAACAAGAACAGAATTACCTGGAAAAACTCAGCAGGTCTGGCAGCATCGGCAGAGACTAGGGTCATGAGGACTTGAAACGTCAACTTTGTTCTTCTCTGCCGATGCTGCCAGACCTGCTGAGTTTTTCCAGGTGATTCTGTTTTTGTAAAGAACATAACTAGGATTGAAATATATCGACTTCGTGGACATAACCATATTCTATGATAATTGGATACAGGTATAAATTATAATTATGATCAAGTCACACTTTTTGGTTGATCTCTTAAGTTTAAAAAAAGGTACACATTGTAATCAGGTCAAATGTTATGGAGCTCATAAAATTGTAAAAGGTGTGTTCACACACAGGATTTAGTGGTGAAAGCATGAAAAGTGCTGCGTTAGCTGTTCTATCTCAGCTTTTATTGAGATTAATAACACCCTTAAAAGTCAAGACAGATAACATTCATAACCTTATCTCTTATCAGATGTTATATTTTGTTTTTACTTCAATTTTAATTGACTCTGCCACATTAACTGGGTCTTATCCTTTAAAACATGTTTATGGCTACAGATATTTGGGCGGTTCCAGAAAATCGTGTCTAAAGTCAATGGGCGTTTGCCTCTCCGAATTTTCTGTCCTGTCCATGACAGGTCCCACTCGAAGATCCCGGCTATTATTAATTTTTTCTGCCTTGTAGAACAATTCTGTTTATGAGGAAACCATATATATATATATATACATATAAAGGAAGGGGTTAAAAGGATATTGTGTAGCCAGTGCAGTACTGCTTCAGCTATATCTAGAAACTGAGATGTCACCAAGAGACAGTCAGCCTGTACCAAATATAAAAAACACTCAAAGGATCTTTTAAACTTTAAGGTTCAGATTTGTTTCTTTAATGTGAGCAGAACTTACAGGTTTTAAACTCACTTTCTTGGAAAATAGACAATTACCTGTTTTACTCGTAGTCCAGGGGCACCTTTTGTTCAATTAGAAGTTGCCTTTTAACATGCCTCACTAATAATCATTACCATCAAGCAGATTTGTAATAAATATGACTAATTTGTCTAATGTATTTTCATACCACGCATGTTACTTGTACTTTCTAAATAGTCCAGACACTCCCCATATAAAAAACATTGGTTGTGTGGTTTTTGACCCAAGCGTGTGACGTGCTGTGAATTATTGTAAGCATGAATTACTTAAGAAGAAACACTATGGCTTTTATGCACACATTCGAATGAGAGAATCTGTCCATAATAAAAAAAACTTACGAATACACTTTTCCCTCATCCCGATATGTATTTAGCCCTTCGTCACAGGACTTTGACCTCTCTGTTGTTATGGCAAGGAGGTAAGACGACCGTCGACTGGCTTTTATGTTGCCTAGTAGAAGAAACAGCAAATGTAGTAGACAATGAAAAAATAAAATTATGAAACCATAACAATACCTATACGTTGACTGTTAGTATTTGAATGCTGCGGCTGAACTGCCATTGCCAATATTGTATGTGCATTGGTACCTGCTATAAATTTGTTCATTATTGACTCTACATATTATACTGCAGGTATCATAAGAAACTTCAAATATGTAATATTAACTGTCAAACAGCTTATACCCGTCAAAACAGATCTTGGGATTCTCTTGGCTCAATTGGGTATTGGTTAAGACATTTTGGGCAGAATTTTCCATTTATGAGGCTAAGTGCAGTGGTGGGCGGTCTCAGGGGCACCCACCCCACTTACTGAAATGGCAGGAACTCGTGCTTGGAAGCTCATTATTTATGCACAGGCGAGTATTGGTCTGAATCCCTGGTGGGTCAAGAGCTGATCGTCCACCCGCCATCAGGTGGCAGGGTTGAAGGTCCGGGTGCCACATTTAAACACCAGTCCAACACACAATCGCATTCTCTCCAGCCCACCCGCCTTCACGATACATGCAGCGATGTCTTTCAGCCACAAGAAGGATGAAGGCCACTAGAAGGAGGCAGCATCCTGCTTCACCCACCAGGCCTTGATCAAAGGAATGCAGGCGCATGGGCATGTCCTGAATCCCAGGGATGGCTCCAGGAAGCACACAAGCCTCAACTCTCCAGCCTGGGAGGCCATTGTAGAGCAGGTTAGCGGGGCTGGCAACCGAGTCCGAAATGCCATCCCAGTGCAGGAATCTGCTCCACCAGGTTAAGTCATCCTTCAGCTCCCTCCAATATCAAACTCTCATCATGGCATTATGCACTCAAACGGCTACTCTCTTCAGAGATCTCACACAACCATTAGAAGGGGACACATGTCAGCACTCATTCGCTCAACGAGACTTTCACATCACCACCATCCCATCTACCATGTTGCTCACATCCATCCTCTGGTCCTTCTGGGGAGGGCTCACCACACATAGGGGACATGCATCTCACCCAATCTCTGCTCCAACCCTTCTCATCACATGCCTTTCTTTCTTCTTCATACACGCCAAGCTGGCACACAACAGGCACAAAAGACCACAGACTGGGGAGGTACGGCTGACATCATTGCCTTCACTGAGTTCAAGGAGGCTGCAGCTGAACTGGCTGGGGAGGATAGGAATTACTCCTGTAGGAGAAGGGGAGGTCAGCCTCTCCCAGCAACCTAGCATGGATCACAGATCCATCACTTCATCAAATCCTGACAACCATAGTGACTCTCATGCTCATTAACTGAAATTCTATTTTCTAGGCACCAGTAGATCGAGGCCAACAAGTTAGTTGAGCATCAGTCCAAGCCCCCAGACCGTGTCCGAAGAGGAAGCTCTGGAAGAATCGAAGTGCTCACATTCACCCTCCACCAGCTCAGGGACACACACACACCAGTGGGGCATAGGTGTACATTAGGCTCGGATTCACTTTCTGGAGAAGACCTCACTGACACATCACCGCAGAAGTCAGAGACAGGGACAGCCCAGGTCTCCGGCAATCGGAGGGCTGCTGGAGACCAGCCACCCACTCAGTCCAAGTCAGATGATGAGCCTCTGGAAGTGGCTGCCAACTCAATGCTGGAGATGCAACAACAGGCAGTGGAACATCAGGCAGAGATTCGACAGTCACTCAGCAGACTAGGGCGAACAATGGAGGAGTCCCTCTGCGTTCTGCCTGATGTCATTGCTCCAACATGGGAGCTCCTCGAGGTCACCTGGGGAGGCTGGCGACCTACAGACAGATCTTGGTCCAGCAGGTCGTGCCACATTTGCGCTTGGCCCTGCACTCCATGGCTGCACACCCTGATGGGCACCATCAAGATGTAGACTACATTGCAATGAGTCACCTTGACCATCCTCCAGGTAGAACATGTGCAGGAGTCAGGGCGGGGCCCTCGGGCATCCACAGGGAGAGTGATGTCATTCAGACACACCGAGGACCTCCTCTCAGGACACTCCAAGGGTGTGTGTCTGCTCACAGCCTCCTCTGCTAGTGACCCCTTCCACTCCATCTGCTCAGGCTGCCGGGGGCGCTTCTGCCCGAGCAGGTGACCCTCATCAGGCTGGGGCCCTCCAGTCCTCAGGCCACCAGAGGACGTCCACCAAGGCCATCGCAGATATCAGGGAGTAGCAGTCAGCAGGCTGCCTCCACTTCTGCTGCCAATGTCAGGGCTGCACCCAGGCATAGCGGTAGGGTTAGGAAAGTTAAGAAAAATTGATGTCACTTTTGGGTCACGGGTATGCTATACATGTAAAGAAGTTGCACTTTTGTGAATACATTTGATGGTTATGTGATTGTTTTGGGCAACTGAAGGCAGAGTGATTTTGTAAATTTGAATCCCCTTATGTCAAGGTTTAGCCATCCACCCACTCAGTGATAGTGTCCCACTGTGAGATTAACATTTCTTTGATGTCAGCCTCAGTAGAACTAGTCTCCGCACCCTTGTGTGATGTCAGGGAGATATGTTTAAATATTTATTTGAAGTGAGTGATGTAAGCGTTTCTAAACCTTCTTCCTCAGGGAACACCTAGAGTGAGGGCAGCTCATCAGTATTAATATTCTAGTGGCATTTGTGTCTTCTTAGTGGTAGCAGCAGAAGACAAGACATGCATGGGAGGAGGAAATCCCTTGTCATGTCCACATCTCAGATGCAGCAGTGTTTGCATCATTAGGTGGTGGCGAAGGCTTCAAGTCTTCTCTTGCATTACTTCTGTTCGTCAGTGGACTCTCAGTTCCCAGAGTGAGCTCACTCACAGGGCACCACGGACCAAAGCAGAGATCATGGCCTGGCGATTCAAGAGGCCATAAGGATTTGTTTTCACTGCAAGTGGTTGGACATCCCCTGAAATGAAAGGGAATGGCATTGAGGGCTAGGGGAGATCTGGCCATATGCCCTCACTTAGTTTTACTCTTCCTGGAGCCTGTCAGCAATTAATGTATCATGGGCAAGTCTCCCAAATCTTCCTTCCTCCGTGGCGTGATCATGCTCACGCAGACCCTCAGCAACCTCCTGAGGTTCCTTGGGCCTCGGTATCTTTGCCCTCCGATGAGCCCTCAACCTCCTCCAGTTCATCCACTAGCAGGGGTTCACCTCTTTGTATTGCCAGATTGTGAAAGGCGCAACACACTGCGATGATGCAGGAAACCCTATTGGGAGTGTATTATAGTGAGCCATCTGAGCGGTCCAAGCATCCGAAGTGCATTTTCAGAAGCCCTATGGTCTGCTCTATAAGGGAGCAAGTGGAGCCGTCAGCAGCATTGTCCCTCTCCTCGGAACGACTCTGAGGGCGATGCACCAGTGTCATTAGCCAGTGTTTCAGTGGGTACCCCTCATCTCCAAGCAGCCATCCCTGCAGACATACTGGTCCCTCGAAAATCTCAGGCACCTGAGAGTGACTCAGGATGTAGGAGGCATGGCACCTCCCAGGTACCATGCACAAACATGCAATATGTGCTTCTGATGATCACACACCAGCTGTCATTGATGCAATGGTAGCCCTTGAGGTTTATAAACATTAGGAGCTGCTGCCATGGAGCCCATATAGCCACACGGGTGCAGTCTATTGCACTCTTGGGAAGCCTGAGATGGCGGCAAAGCTGGTGAATCTCGCAGCCTGGCTATCTTCGTCTAGAGCAAATTTGACATATTGATGGGCCTTCCTGTAAAGGGCATCTATGACCTCCTTTATGCATCGATGTGCTGCAGATTGAGATGCCGCACAAGTCTCCATTGATCCTTGGAAAGATCCAGAGGCCAAGAAATAGAGCACTGTGGTCACCTTCAAAGCGACTGGCAAGGGTTACCCTCCAACTCCATGTGGCATCAAGTCTTCTCTGAAGAATGTGGCATATGGAATGTACCAAAGCCTGGACAAGGACAGACGTGCACAGCATTGCCTCTCTCTCATTTGTAAATAGGAGGCTCTTCTACGATAAACCATAGGTCTGGCAATTCGCCTCCATTGTCTGGGTCTCTCCTCCTGTGCATGCTCTGGATCCACTTGGCCATGTCCCTCAGGTGTGGCCTTCTGCTGGAGCTGAGCGTGGCATTGCCTCTCCCTCCTTCACCTCCTCCATTGGCATTAAGACTCTGACAAAGGCAGCATTGAGCCCTAGATCCAAATGTGCTTTTGCCTTCTTTCTGAAAGGAAACATTGAAAACATTAATGACTCAAGGGGCAAGAAAGTGAAGCTCAGAGGATGACACGTATGGGAACTGTAAAAGTCCATGATTTTTCCTGCCCAACTTGCATGGTGACTGATGCCACCTTGTCCCCGAGGTACTAGCACAAACATCGATGACCAATCAGCTGCTCATGGTCAATGAGTGGATGCTTTTGGCCTGTTAAGAATCAAATCTGATGAACACGTCACAGGTTTTCATTGATGGAATGCCATATATGATGCAGCTGTACCTTCTTCACAATTGCTTGCATTCCCAAATTCTAAATTCCTCGAGATGCAGCGACTGCGATGTGAAGCCACTGAGTTCTGAGTAGCCCTTTAACAGTGCTAATGAAGCCATTGGCTTTCATCGCAAGAAGGTCTTCCTCCTTTCTTTCTAAGCTTCCTGTTCACTCTTGTGGCAACAAGTTACAGGATGACTTCAGAAAGGCCCACTTCTGTTCGCCCTTCCCCCTCACTGCCATTCCACAGCCTTCCTTCCCCAATGCCCAGCTTGTGTTCGTCATCCTCAACCCTTCATCACAGCCCACATCCGGTTCAAGTGCCAGTTGGTTTAATAGTGGAGTTCTGCCTGACTACCACTGCACAGTGCTATCCTTGTGGACAATGATCTCAGACACTGGGAGAGGCAGACCCCTGCAGTCCCCAACCCTGGCGCAGTACTGGTCGCTGTCTGAAAGTGGAGGCCTGCATGAGTACCACAGCACAGTGGTGTTCTTCTGGACAATGTAGGCAAAGAGCAGAAGCAACACAAACCTACAGCCCCAGCAATGTGGCATTCATCACAAGAAGACTGGCGCAGGTAGACTATGTATGTTGTACTCCCTCGAAGTCACAAGGGAACAGAGGGCTGACTTGTGCATGCCACCCCTTTTCAAACGGGTTTGATGCCAATGTAATTTCCCACTGGCAAGATTAGAAGGTTTGACAAGATTCCAGTGAGCATCGGCTTTAATGAGCATTCATGAGATGTTAATAAATGCAAATGGCGTTCATACCACTAGTCAGCGGGATAATCAACCCACTATTAAACCCACCATCGGGAGAATTGCAAAATGCTTTTATGTCAGTCGATTTCCGACTTTTTGCTTGCTGCCGGATCCTCTGCTCCAGCCTGCCATGAAACCCGCCATGGGCGGATTGGGAAAATTCTGACCTTTATTCCCCATTGGCTCTGTTGATAAACTCAAACTCTGCACTATTAAAATGCACATAACAGACTTTTACTGTAAAAACACAAAATAAGATGGTATCCCAACCTCAATACCAGAACCCTATTGACAGACTTCACTCACTCTTGACCAACACTAATCAAGTCCAAGTTAATCCATTTCTAGGCCTCTGCCAATTTGACTGGATGATCTTTGGTTTCTAAACTTCCCTGTACCATTTCTCCCTTACAGCATGACTGATTAAAAAGCCACTGCATAGGGAGCTTAACTAGGAATCCATAACTTATTATTCCATGATAGGATGTTAGAGTTACAATGTATTTCACAATGGAACAAGCTAAATTTAATACCTTTAAAAGTGGTGCTCGAAATATCAGAACTAACTCCATAGAGTGATGATTGAAATCACAAGCTACATCAATTCATTCAACTGCTATTATTGCCAATAATTTATCATGCAAATTCCAAACTGATTAATATAAATATATAATTTGACAAACAGCCACATTCCAAGAAAGAAAGCATTAAAAAGTTCAGTAGTTCACGTTTGTTTGCCTTGGTCTGCAAAAACCACAGTGGCAGAATTGCAAAGTGATTCATCGGCTGGGAAATGTTTTAAGATGTTTTTGAGACTCAATAAGGCACTGGGTAAATACAATAGCATTAAGGAGAGGTAAAACATCTCAATTTAATGAAGGTTTAGCTAGGCAGCAATTTTAACTTTTCCTCATAGAGAAGGTGCTAGAGTGCTAAACCCTTGTTTTTGTTTATTCTCACCCTCTCTGCACCTTTGAGAGAGCAAACGTGTTAATACTGTTCCTGTGCCATTCTTAATTTATGGTAAAAGGATCATAGAGCTGATAATAGGATGTGCTCTGTTAATAAAATAAACAACCTAAATGTATACCATTCTCAGGAATTAATGGCATCCAACCTATAAGAAAGGTGAGATCCACATAGTCAATCCTCTTATGTAACATTAGGTCAGACATTTACATAGCAGTATTCTTGTAATTTTCAAACACCCCTCCCACTTTTGGACTAATTTTTAGGAGGAATTTTAGTATTGTGTTTAATACACGATTTTACTTTTGTTTTTGTTTTGGGTGGGAGAAGGAGTGCGCATAATACTCAAATACTACTGCACACTTAAAATGTCATAGCTCTTCATTCACTGATAAAAATCATTTGTTGCCGTATTATATCACTACATATTCACTGTCTTCTGTAAAACATTAGCAAAATCAGTACATATGCAAACTCACTGCAATCCTGAGAGTAATGGCGTGAGTAAGTGAAGGGGAAGGTGAAAGTTGGAGAAGCAGGACTAGTGATGATAGTTGGAGCTGGATTCTGACCACTGGAAACAACAGCTGAGGCAGGAATGTGACCTGCCACCAGGTCAATACTGGGGCTTGTTGGTTCATCTGTGGAGGGAAAGAGAAGGCAGAAAATAATTAATAAATTAATCAGCTACATCCATGTAATAAAACATTTCTTTACAGTACTATATTCAGTTTCAAAATTGTTAACTATTCACAAGTTTTATACATTAACAAAAAAATTTGTATCTCTATGCTTCTTCTCACAACCTCAGGATGTCTCAAAGTGCTTTAGAGCCAATGAAGTACATACAGTTATAACACAGTGTGGCTCATTTAAGATCAATTCTAATCAAATCAAATCTTGCTCAAGCCAAATGTATTATCCACATACATATCTGTTCTTATTCACTTTCAACATTATGGTTAAATTTGAAGCCTGATTAACAGAATTAACTAAAATATTTCTACTGTAAATTCTAAAATTAGGTTTACTAAATTGAAAGATGTAACTTACACAACAGATGAATTTAGTGTTCTTAGCTAAAGTCAATTCAACCCCTATGCGTTGTTTATGGCTGTTTTGAATCAAGTGTCCTGCCAATCTAAAACAGTGGGATTATTTCATGCATCACTGCATGAATACCATTGCAAATCAATTCTTTCACACCTCGAACCAATTATCAACAAAAATAATATGCCCGGCTGCCGACTGTTTAAATGTGGGTGTCAACATTTTTGTCATTTCCTCACACAAAACAGCATGATGTATAGCATTAAAACTTAGGTAAATAAAGCATCACTTTATTATGCCTGTGTATTATGCTTGCACAAGAAATAACTTTTGATGCCTCAGATTTAAATAGAAAATTAACATAACGTAAAATTGTTTGAGATTGGCAGCCATGGAATCCTCATAGCGCAGATAGAACAGAGATTACGTAGAGAGTAAAATCTTGGTTACTACTGCAAAAGAATAGAACCATTAGGTCTTACAATACAGAAACATTCCAAAACTAAATCAATTTCCCAATAGACTTGTATATTCATCTGCATCACATAATTAGCCAATTTTCCCTTAAAAGATACAATGGTTTCTGTTTCAGTAATTCCCACATTAAAATAATTCCATGCCTTAAGATATTTCTAACCTCACTTCACTTTGTTGCAATCTTAAACAGATTTTCCTTGTTCACCAACTCCCTAACCAGAGCAAATAGTTTTTCACTAATTATCCTATCAACATGCTTCATAATGTTATATACCTCTGTTATATATTCTCTTAACTTTCTCTGTTCCAGTGGAAATAGTTCCAGTATCTCGAGTAACTTCAGACAAACAAATGAACAGATCAAAAATTGATAAGGCATCAGGAAATAAAAAATGTTTTTATGGAATCCAGAGTCCATTTTATTCCTACCCAGGTAAATGTATATTTTTGGCAAATAAAAATATAAACGTTCTATCAAAACTTGGTCTGATTTCATTTAAAATATTGGCACAATAGTACTGTAGAAAATCAGGTTTGAGGACAATGATTCTCCGCCTTCAGACAGAAAATAGGACCCTGAATGCCAGTGGCATTCCCTATCTCCTGCTGGTGGGAGTCTGGCAATCTCCCAGAGAACCAGTGCAAACAGCTGGAAATAGCAACTGTTCCAGAAATTCAGAGCCATATGTTGGGTACAGACTCCAAAACCATACATGTTCATGTTTGCTGTTGGAGGTAATCCAGTAGCTTAGAGGGAATGTTTTATATTATAGAGAGCATGAAACACTGCTAGATTTAAGAGGATGTGTTTCAGATGTTATTTTTTGTGGCCTTCTGCTTTGCTTGCTGTTCCTTTCTCTACCTCCTCCAAGAGAGGAATCCCCTTTAGAAAACTTATTTCGCAACCATCCTGTTTATTTTAGGGTAATTTCACAATTTTGAAATTGACACAAGGGAGATTTTGAAGCTACAGTCTGAAAAATAAGGAGCAAAGTAAAAGCTCCAAAGTAGAATTATGAATCTAACCCACAATGAAAGGTACTACTGTATAGCTTTCCTCAATTGTTGCTGCAAGATACCCCTGTTTTATCATGGTAAGGTGAGCAACTTTGGTCAGAGTACAGGTAAGAGATTTACTGGAATGGTTCCAGGGATCAAGAATGACAGTTAAATTGGTACACTGGAGAAGCTGGGGTTGTTTTCCTTGGAGCAGAGGAGACTAAGTAGATTTGTTAGACATGCTTAAAATCATGAAGGGTTCAGACAGAGTAAATGAGGTTGAGGGGTTGGTAACCAAACTGCACAGATTTAAGATAACTGACAAAAGAACCAGAGGCTGCATGAGAAAAATCTTACATGTCATGTGATAAAGATCTGGAATGCATTATCTGATATGATGGTCAATACAGATACATCAAAAGGGAATTGGGCAAATACTTGGGGAGAAAAACTGCAGGGATTAGAGAAATGAGCAGCAAAGTGGGGCTAATTGGATTGCTCTTTGACCTGAACCAGCTGTTTCAATGAGCTGAATGGCCTCCTTCTGTGCTGTACTGATGATTCTATAATGGCTGCTAATTATGGTATTAATAACACATTGGGCTGGATTTTATGGCCCCCTGCTGGCATGTTTGAAGAAGGGGATGCTTACAAAAATTTAGTGCGTGGCCTGCCTGCCGCCTTCCTGCCTGCACTCAACCTGTCTCCCATTTTATGGGGACAGTGTAGGCATTGGGCAGCCCGTTTGTTTTTGGGCCTATTGAAGCCCTCAATTGGCCACTTAAGTGCCTCATCCCACCAGTCCTGCTATTTTACCCACAGCTGTGGGAGGCATAGGCCAAGCAGGTAGCCCGGCAGCTTTTACTGGGCAAGATATTGTTGGGAAAGTTTGGGCGGGGGGGGGTGGGGAGAGACCTTGTTTGTGGGGGGTCCCCTGTGCCCATCGGAGGCATCTCCCTCACCTCCCCCCCACCCCCGACCCCAACCAAGGTTATACCCTCCCCATAATATCCCCTGCTTTAACTTTCCCCAGTTCTGAGGGGCAGTTGGCTCTATCGTGGGTGGCCTCCTGACCGCCTTTCTAGGCGGGGATGGAGGGTGCGAGGAACCTGCTGCTACATAAAATCCAGCCCATTGTCTGATCCTAAGCTAAACATTTGCATAGTTGTACACTTGTTCAGAAAGGCACATCTCTCACCCTCATGACTTGTAGAATTTATGGCAGAACTTAAATAGACTAGAAACCCACTGTTCCAGTCCCATATTCTGATCAGTCTCAGACATAACTATCAATTCTGTACCCCACTAGACCATCTAATCGAGGTCATGGCTTCTATGAAATGTGGATAACTGAACACTTCCAAGCAAGCTTTCTTACCAAATAAACACACAGTGACTGTTTACTTACCTATTGATTTGCAACTCATTGCTTAAAAAATGTGAACATTGGATGGGCAGACACAAAGCAGGAATTATCAGAAGAGCTGATAAGCGGAGATGGTGGTGTAGTGGTAATATCACTAGACTAGTAATCCAGTGGCCCAGGCTAATGCTCTGGGGATACAGGTCCAAATCCCACCATGGCTGGTGGAATTTAAATTCAATTAACAAAATCTGGAATTAAAAAGCTAGTCTCGTTATTCTGCCTTTATTTAATTCTACTTACTTTTTTGAACATGTTTTCATCATTTTTTAATTCTTTCATGGGATATGGGATGTGAGCATCACTGGCAAGGTCAGCATTTGTTGGCCATCCCTGCCCTTGAACTGAGTTGCTTGCTAGGGCATTTCATGATTGATTTTCATAAAAACTCATCTGGTTCACTAATATGGAAGGAAATCTGCTAATCTGCTATCCTTATCTGGTCTGGCCTACATGTGACTCCAGATATGGTTGACTCTTAACTGCCCTCTGAAATGCCCTAGCAAGCAACTCAGTTCAAGGGCAGGGATGGCCAACAAATGCTGACCTTGCCAGTGATGCTCACATCCCATATCCCATGAAAGAATTAAAAAATGATGAAAACATGTTCAAAAAAGTAAGTAGAATTAAATAAAGGCAGAATTGGTTAGGAAGAGAACGTAGGACTATGTAGATACCTCTGAAGGTTCTGCCACTAGTGAGGGAGCAAAGAATTTGTACTAATAAGATTCTATCAGTAGTAATAATTAATTAATGAATGGAGGAATGTGAAGTCCTTCACCGCATGATCTTTGTGCACTGAAACTCAACATTATTTCAGTTACAATGGAAGCTGCTGTATACTATATCCTTCATTCACAAAGTATCAATGTTTGTATTTGTTAGCAATAGGTCAGACAGTAAAATGAACAGATGCAGATGAAAGGTTTTGTACAGTGGTATCAGGCCCTGCTTTACACGCACTGACATGGTACTGAAGATCAGAATTTTCAAAAACTCAAGATCATGCCAAATCAATTGGAACAGAAGATGCTGCAGATGCAACACATGTAAGTGAGCTACTAAGACTCACTCCATTTATTATGATTTTTAAAACATATTCAAGCCTATGTTATGATGCCAATAAAAGTATTCTTCACACAAATACTTTAGGTAAAGTGACGGCACCTTGAAGCACTTTCCCTAACTCTAAACATGTACCTAACCATAATATAAATGTTGTTCAGAATACATAACCTTAAAACTGGTGATTTTTTTTTTTAAAACAGAAGCGGCTTAGTGCTTAGATCACAACTTTAGTAGGATGATCTGCATCCTCGATGTCGACCTGCTTCTGTTCTTCTTTCAGGCTCCTGAGCCATTGGGGCCTGTCCAATTTGCTAGTTTTTCCATTCTTCCCTCTTCACCAGCGTATCCGCCAACCCTTCAGCTATTCACACTGTGTCCTGTATGTCTTTTATTTCTCCCATTCTAACTTTGACTGTTGTATTTTTTAGGCAAAGATATATAGCTGTTCAAATTTTTAAGTGTGTTTGGATATATCCCAAGAAAGTTTCAACCACTTTCAACTTTCAAAACAAGAACTGTAAATTGGGATTAGGTTGGATAGTTTCTTTTGGCCACCATGGACACAATGAGCCAAATGACCTTCTCTGTGCCAAAAATTGTTCTACATTTCTAACTGCTGTATTTGTGCAGAATTTTAACGAAAAATCACTGCTCCTTCAGCCGCACATCCACTACATCAGCAGTCCTCCATTTCTGGTTTCCTCAAGTTCAAATCTTTGTAACTTCTTCCCTAAACTTGGTGGCCTTCATGCTTTCTTCCAAATCATTGAAAAGGCTCCTCAACACTGCAAAATTTTCCCAAGTGTGCTTTCAATCAACATTCCTTACTCTTTTACTTCCTGTCCATGTTCCCCCAAATGGTGTCTGAGGACATTTACCACTTTAAAGGTGCTATGTAAATGCCAACTGTTCTTGAACTTCCCAAGCAATCGTAACAAAAACGATAATCTTGGTGGATTACTTTGAAGGACACACAAAGGCAGTTTTGCTTTCGAAACTTCCTGGGCTGAGAGGTTTACTTAGATGCTCCCTGACAATTTCCAGATAAAGCTGGCATTTTGTTGTATTTCTTCATGGGGGTGTGTATTGCTGGCCACCTTGTTGAACAGCTGCATTCCCTCTGGTGTCAATACACCCACAATGCTATTAGGAAGGCAGCTCCAGGAGTTTGGCCCAGTGACTGCAAAGGAACGGCAATTTTTTCCAAGTCAGGATGGTGCATGGCTTAGAAAAAAAATTGTAGATGGTAGTATTGCCATTTACCTGCTGCCATTGGTCTTTTAAATGGTGAAGCTCACGAGTTTAGAAGATGCTGTCGAAGGAGCCTTGATGAATTGCAGTGCATGTCATAGATGGTACACACTGTTGCCACTGTGCTTCAGTAGTGGCAGGAGTGAATGTTTAAGGTGGTGGATGGGATGCTAAACAAGTGGACTGCTTTGTTCTGGATGGTATCAAGCTTCTTGATTGTTATTGAAGCTGTACTCATCTAGGCAAGTGGAAAATATTTCAGCATGCTCCTGACTTGTACCTTGTAGATCATACACAGGTTTTGGGGAGTCAGGAGGTTTGTTACTTGCTGCAGAATTCCCAGTCTCTGACTTGAAACTTGACACCATCAGTCAAAGCAGCCGACATGGTTGGCACCCCATCCACCACCTTGAACATTCACTCCCTCCATCACTGATGCACAGTGGCAACAGTGCGTACCATTTACAAGATGCACTGCAGCAACTCGCCAAACCTCCATTGGCAGCACCTTCCAAACTTGCAACTTCTAGCCACTTAGCACTTTACTGGTCCAGTTAAGTTTATGGCTAACAGTAACACCCAGGATATTGATGGTGGATTCAATAATGGTAATGCCACTGAACATCAAGGGGAGATGGTTAAATTCTCTCTTGTTGGAGATGGTCTTTTCCTGGCATGAATGTTACTTGCCACTTACCAGCCCAGGCCTGGATGTTGTCCAGGTCATGCTGCACATGGGCATGAACTGCTTCAGTATCTGAAGAGCTGTGAATAGTACTGCACACTGCAATCATCTGCCAACATTCCCACTTCTGACCTCATAATGAAGGGAAGGTTATTGATGAAGCAGCTGAAGAAGGCTGGGCCGAGGATACTACCCTGAGGATCTCTTGCAGAAATGTCCTGGGACTGAGATGATTGGCATCCAATAAGCACAATAATGTTCCTTTGTGCTAGATAACAGCAGGGAGCTATCCCCCCACTGATTCTCATTGACTTCAATTTTGCGAGAGCTCCTTAATGCCATAGTCAGTCAAATGCTGCCTGATGTCAAGGGCAGTCACTCCCACCTCACCTCTGGAATTCAGTTCTTTTGTCCATGTTTAGGCCAAGGTTGTATTTAGGTCTGGAGCTGAGTGGCTTTGGTGGAAACAAAACTGAACATCAGTGAGCAGGTTGTTGCTGAATAAGTGCCACTTGTTAACACTGTTGATCACGCCTTCGTTATTTTGCTGATGACTGAGGCTTAACTGTTGGGGTGGCAACTGGCCTGATCGAATTTGTCCTGGTTTTATTGGACAGGAGATACCTGGGAAATTTGCCACATTTTTGGGTAGATGACAGTATTGTAGTTGTACTGGAACAGCTTAGCTAGGGGCCTGGCTGATTCTGTAGCACGAGTTTTCAGTCCTATTTTCAGCCATATTCAGCTTTGAAGAGGAGTCATACGACTCAAAATGTTAACTCTGTTTCTCTCTCCACAGATGTTGCCAGGCCTGCTGAGTTTTTCCAGCATTTTCTGTTTTTATTTTGATCTGATTTGTTGGCTGTGGGATCACTTAGATCTGTCTAGAGCATGCTGCTTCCATTGTTTCATGTGCACATAGCCCTGTGTTGCAGGTTCACCAGGTTGGCACCTCTGTTTTAAGTCTATGTGATGGCACTCTGAGCATGCTCTCTTACACTCCTTATTGAACAATGGCTGTCCCCTTGCTCGATGTTAATGGTAGAGTAAGGAATATGCCAGGCCACGAGATTACAGATTTCAGTTGAATACAATTCTGTTGCAGCTGATGGCCCAAAGCAACTCATAGATACCCAATTTTGAGCTGCTAAATGGGTTTTGAATCTATCCCACTTAGCAGAATGCCACACTCTAGTGGGACAGGACATTCATAGGGATGGAGGAATTGGGACATTGGCTATCAGATTTGATTTGGTGAACGTTGACTAACTCACGACGGAACGTATCGACATTGTCTCAAGGATTGTGAGGCGATTATTGCACAGAATCACCACGGTGCAGGAGGCCATTTGGCCCATCATGTCTTCTCTGGCTTTGAGCATTTTAACTAAGTGCCAATCTCCTGCCTTTTCCTTGTAACCCTGCACATGTTTCTATTTAAATAATCATCCAATGCCCTCTTGAATGCTTCAATCAAACATGCCTCCACCACACTTCCAAGCAGTGCATTCCAAACCCTAGCTACTCACTGTGTGAAAAAGTTCTTTCTTACGTCGCATTTGCTTCTTTTGCAAAACACTTTAAAACTGTGCCCTCTGCTTTACGATCGTTTACGAGTGGAACAGTTTCTCTCTATCTACTTTGTTCAGACACCTCACAATTTTGAAAACTTCTATCAAGTCTCCTCTTAGCCTTCTTCTCTCCAAGGAAAACAGTCCCAACTTCTCCAATCTTTCCTCATAACCGAAGTTCCCTGGAACCACTCTCGTAAACCTCTTCTGCACTTTCTCCAATGTGTTCACATTCTTCCTATAATGTGGCAGCCAGAACTGTACACAATACTTCAGCTGAGGTCTAACCAGTGTCTCACATAAGTTCATCAAAATTTCCCTACTCTTATACTCTATGCCCCTATTAATGAAGCCTAGAATACTGTATGCTTTAGAAACAGCTCTCTCTACCTTGAATGACTTATGTGCACATACACCCAGGTCTCTCCGCTCCTGCACACCCTTTAGAATAGTATCCTTTATTTTATACTGTATCTTCATGTTCTTTGTCCCGCTCATCACCTCACACTTCTCTGCTTTGAACTTCATCTGCCACGTATCTTCCCACTCCACCAATGTGTCAATGTCCTTTTGAAGTTCTACACCGTCCTCCTCACAGTTTACAATTCTCCCAAGTTTTGTGACGTCCGCAAACTTTGAAATTGTCCCCTGCACAACAAGGTCTAGATCATTTATATATATCAGGAAGAGAAAGGGTTCCAATACCAACCCCTGGGAAACTCCACTACAAATCTTCTGCCAGCCTGAAAAATACCCATTAACCATTACTGTTTCTTATCCCTCAGCCAATTTTGTATCCACATTGCTACTGTCCCTTTTATTCCATGGCCTACAACTTTCCTCACAAGTCTGTTGCTGGCACTGTATCAAACACCTTTTGGAAGTCCATATACAATACATCACCGGCCTTTCCCTTGTCAACCATCTCTGCTACCTCTTCAAAAAACTCTTGCAAGTTAGTTCGACATAATTTTCCTTCAACAAATCCATGCTGATTCTTCTGAGTCAATCCACGTTTTTCCATATGACTATTAATTCTATCCTGAATAATTGTTTCCACAAGTTTCCCCACCACCGAAGTTAAACAGACTGGTCTGTAATTGCAGGGCAGATCTTCATAACTTTTTTTAAACAAGGACGTAATGTTTGCAATTCTCCAGTCCTCCGGCACCTCCCCCGAATCCAGGGAACATTGAAAGATTATTGCCGGTGCCTCTGCAATTTCCATTCTCACATCCTTCGATATTCTTGGATGCATCTCATCCAGTCCTGGTGCCTTATCAACAGTACAAGTACCAACAGCTTATCCAATACCTCCTCTATCAATTTTAAACCCTTCTAGTGACTGAGTTTCCTCCTCTGTCACCATGGCCTGGGCAACATCTACCTCATAGGCAGACAGTTGCAAAGTATTCATTTAACATCTCAGCCATGCCTCTTGCCTCTGTGTGTAAATCCCCCTTTTGGTCCCTAATCAGTCCTACTCCTCCTTTTACAACCCTTTTACTATTGATGTGCTTACAGGATACTTTGGGATTTCCTTTTCTGTTAGCTGCCAGTCTATTCTCATAATACCTCTTTGCTTCTCGTATTTGCTTTTTCACATCCCTTCTGAACCTTCTGTATTCAGCTTGGTTCTCAACTGTATTTGCTACCTGGCACTTTTTCTTCTTTAACTTAATTTCTATCTCCTTTGTCATCCAGGGAGCTCTCGATTTGTTTGTCCTACCCTTCCCTTTTGAGGGAACATACTTTGACTGTGCTCAAACCATCTCTTCTTTGAAAAAAGATAAAAGCAAAAAACTGCGGATGCTGGAAATCCAAAACAAAAACAAAAATACTTGGAAAAACTCAGCAGGTCTGACAGCATCTGTGGAGAGGAGCACAGTTAACGTTTCGAGTCCACATGACTCTTCAACAGAACTAAGGAAAAATAGAAAAGGGGTGAAATATAGGCTGGTTGGGGGGGGGGGCGGCGGTGGGGGGAAGAAGAGCTGGATAGAGGGCCTGTAATAGGTGGAGAAAACCAAAAGATGTCACAGACAAAAGGACAAAGAGGTGTTGAAGGTGGTGATATTATCTAAAGGAATGTGTTAATTCAGGGTAGAAAGCAGGACGAGCAAGATACAGATAGCCCTAGTTGGGGTGGGGTGGGGTGGGCTGAAGGAATCGAAAAAGGCTAAAAGGTAGAGATAAAACAATGGATGGAAATGTACTTAAAAATAATGGAAATGAAAAATCTATATAAATTATTGGAAAAAACAAAAAGGAGGGGCTAAGTCGGAAAGGGGGTGGGGACGGAAGAGAGAGTTCATGATCTAAAATTGTTGAACTCAATATTCAGTCCCGAAAGCTGTAAAGTGCCTAGTCGGAAGATGAGGTGCTGTTCCTCCAGTTTGCGTTGAGCTTCACTGGAACAATGCAGCAAGCCAAGGACATACATGTGGGCATTACAGGAGGGTGGAGTGTTGAAATGGCAAGCACCAGGGAGGTCTGGGTAATGCTTGTGGACAGACTGAAAGTGTTCTGCAAAGCGGTCACCCAGTCTGCGTTTGGTCTCTCCAATGTAGAGGAAACCGCATTGGGAGCAACGAATGCAGTAGACTAAGTTGAGGGAAGTGCAAGCGAAATGCTGCTTCACTTGAAATGAGTGTTTGGGCCCTTGGACCGTGAGGCGAGGGGAAGTAAAGGAGCAGGTGTTGCATCTTCTGCGGTTGCATGTGAAGGTGCCATGGGAGGGGGTTGAGGTGTAGGGTGTGATGGAGGAGTGGACCAGGGTGTCACGGAGGGAATGATCCCCAAGGAATGCCGCCGGCAGGGGGGGGTGGTGAAAGGAAGATGTGTTTGGTAGTGGCCATCATGCTGGAGTTGGCGGAAATGGCGGAGGATGATCCTTTGAATGCGGAGGCTGGTGGGGTGATAAGTGAGGACAAGGGGGACCCTATCATGTTTCTGGGAGGGAGAAGAAGGTGTGAGGGCAGATGCGTGGGAGATGGGCCGAACACGGTTGAGGGCCCTGTCAACCACCGTGGGTGGAAAACCTCAGTTAAGGAAGAAAGACGACATGTCAGAGGAACTGTTTTTGAAAGTGGCATCATCAGAACAGATGTGATGGAGGCGAAGGAACTGAGAGAATGGGATGGAGTCCTTACAGGAAGCAGGGTGTGAGGAGCTATAGTCGAGGTGGCTGTGGGAGTCGGTAGGCTTGTAATGCATATTGGTGGACAGTGTATCACCAGAAATTGAGACAGAGAGGTCAAGGAAGGGAAGGGAAGTGTCAGATGTGGACCATGTGAAAATGATGGAAGGGTGGAAATTGGAAGCAAAATTAATAAATTTTTCCAGGTCCAGTCGAGAGCATGAAGCAGCACCGAAGTAATCATCGATGTACTGGAGAAAGAGTTGTGGGAGGGAGCCGGAGTAGGACTGGAACAAGGAATGTTCCACATACCCAATAAAGAGACAGGCATAGCTGGGGCCCATGAAGGTAGCTCATTGTTCAGCTACTGTTTTTCACACCAGCCTTTGGTTCCAGTCTATCAGGCTCAGCTCTGTTCTTGCCCCATTGAAGTCTGTTCTGTGCCAGTAGATTATTCTTACTCTGGATTGGCCATTATCCTTTTCCATTGTCATCCTAAACCTTACGATACAATGATCACTGTCCCCTAAATGTTCCCCACTTGGGAAATGATCTACTTGGCCCACCTCATTCCCTGGTAGTGCCTCCTTTCTTGTTGGACTGGGCACCTACTGCTGTAGCAAATTCTCCTGAACACAATCTAGAAACGCTTGTCCCTCACTGCCCCTTTACCACTATCCCAGTCTATATACAGGTATTTAAAGTTCCCCATTATAATTACTCTATGATGTTTACACCTCTCTGTAATTTCCTTGCAGATTTGTTCCTCTATATCCTTCCCACCGAGCAATGTAACTGTACCCTTCTTATTCCTTAGCTCTAGCCAAATCAATTATCTCCTTGAATCCTCTGACACATCCTCTTTCTCCAGTACTGCAATAGTCTCCTTAACAAAAAATTCCACCCCCTCCTCCTTTTTTCCTTTTCCTAGCTTTTCTGAACACTTTGTAACCAGGAATATTTAGCACCCAGACCTGCCCTTCCTTAAGCCAGGTCTCCATTATCACCACAACATCATAACCCCACAAGGCAACCTTTGCCCGTAACTCACCAATTTTACTAACTATACTCTGTGCGTTCCACATAAATGCAGTGTAACCCTGATTTAGACTTATTTGCTCCCTTATTCCGACTCCATCTATAAACTTACTATTCTCTATACTAGTGCTATTTGCCTCTCCCAACATTCCGCGCACCCTGGTATTACTTTCTAATATTCTCTCCTGGTTCCCACACACCTGCTGAGTTAGTTTAAACCCTCCCCAACAGCACTAGCAAAACGACCTGCAAGGAACTCAGTCCTACCTCTGTTCAGATACAACTCATCTGGCTTGTACAGGTGCCATCTTCTAAAGAGCCAGTCCCAGTGTCCCAGGAATCTAAAGCCCTCCCTCCTGCCCCATCTTTCCAGTCACACATTCATCTGTCTTATCTTCCTATTTCTGTATTCACTTGCACATGGCACTGGGAGTACTCCGGAAATTACTACTTTAGAGGTCCTACTTGCTAATTTTCTACCTAGCTCCCTAAATTCTGATTTCAGGGCCACATCCCCCTTCCTACCTATGTCGTTAGTACCAATGTGGACCATGCCCTCTGGCTGTTCGCCCTCCCCCACAAGAATGTCCTGCAGGCATTCTGTGACATCCTTGGCCCTAGCACCAAGGAGGCAACAAACCATCCTGGAGTCACACTGATGGCCGCAGAAATGCCTGTTGGCTCCACTAACTAAAGAATCCCATATCAGTACTGCCCTTCCGCTCTTCTTCATCCCCTCTTATACAGCTGGGCCACCGGTGGTGCCACAGGCTTGGCTCTTGCTGCACTCTTCCAAGGATCCATCCAGAATGGAAAACAGGTTAGTGAGCGGGACATCCGGGGACTCCTGCACTACCTGCTTGGCGGTCACCCATTCCCTATCTGCATACTTGCCCCTAACTTACGGTGTGACCACCTCTCTGAGCGTACTATCCACATAGTTCTCTGCCTAACGGATGCACCTCAGTGACTCCAGTCGCTGCTCAAGCACTGAAATGCGAAGCTCAAGCTTGTGCAGCCAATGACATTTCCTGCAGATGGGCTCCAGAGGTTAATGAAGAGAACTTTGCAGGGTGGACTGGGCAGTGTGTGCCTTTGGTAGGTCAATGCTGGGTGGTCCAACCAGTATTATCCTTTTTCAACTTTCTGTAGTGGTTTGGTACAACTGAATGGCTTGTTAGGCCAATGCACAGAGTTACTATGGGTCTGGTGTCATGTGTAGGAAAGACCAGGTAGGATAGCAGATTTCGTTCCTTGTAAGACATTGGAGAAAGACATGGGTTTTTACAACAATCCAGTAATTTCATGATCATCATTACTGAGACGAGCTTTTAGTCCATATTGAATTTAAATTCCTCAGCCTGTCATGATGGGATTCGAAGTCATGTCTTTGGAACATTAGTCTCGGCCTCTGGATTACTAGTCAAGTGAGCCATTCAGTTGGAGTACATGAAGTAAACACACAAGTATGGGCTAAAGAATGCAGTAAACTCATACTATGACATCAGCACTGATCAATGGTCCCATTGTGTGTGCCTCAGGAACAATGGCAGTAATGGTGGGTGCAGATTACATGTAGCAGAAAGGTTTTTAAAAAAGGTTTTTATAATGCTGGATAACAATAGAATTTTCACTAATGATAATGACGTTTAAATAATTTTTTAATACACTATAATGTTCCATACAAAAAGATGTAAAGTAAACAGAGGAACCATGGATCTGGAAAGTACGCTATAGAAAGTAAAGATAAGCTGTAGATTTATTAATATGTCACAGGTTTATTCAATATTCACAAACTGAGTGCAATTTTAAAGACAGAGTTTTAATATTCTTTGAGTGCCTGCTGCTTACCCTCCCTATTTCCATCTATCGTTACTCTATTTCCAACTTACAGCCAAGAAATCTTTTACTGTTCCTGAGCTTAGCTCACCAAAGATTTCCAATTCAGAAATCTACTATCATTCCTTCCTGTTCACACTATAGCCCAGGCTGTTTTCTTTTTATTTACTGCTTCTAATTTCAAAGTCCTATTAATCTCTCTTACTTCTCCTCGACTTCTAGCTATTTCTCATTTGTATTTATCTACAGAAAAAAAATCTTTGGGATACACACAGCACAAATAATCTTCAAATAGCACTGCCTATGTTTACCATTTTCTCTGTTTGCTGTATGGATCCTGTGTGAAATAAGTTTGGGTGGTCTCAGCTGCTACTGGGCATAAACTTACAGCACAAGAACACTTATAACTTGCCAATTCATTTAAAGTGACTGCAGAAAGGCTGGGATGTGTAACATGAAAATGTTAGCACTGGTGCAATAGGTGCTGCTCATCTGAAGTTAGGGCTAGGAAACATTGCTGCGCTAAGGGTAGAAGGGGCTTTATTCTACATCTAACAATGTAAATCTGACCAGAGTGTGTCTCATACAGGCATCTGGGTGACTGAAATAGAATATATAATAATATTCGTCTCCTTGAAAAATACACCATTGCACATGCAGTTTTTTAATTCATTCATGGCATGTGGATGTGGCTGGAAATGGCAGTATATATTCACCAAGGCTCCTTCAATAGCACCTTCCAAACCCAGGACCATGGCCATCTAGAAGGACAAGGGCAGCAGATAGGTGGGAACACCACCACCTGGAAGTTCCCCTCCAAATCACCATCCTTGGAAATATATCACCGTCCCCTCACTGTCGCAGGTCAAAATCGTGAAACTTCCTTCCTAACAGCACTGTGGATATACCTACACCACATGGACTGCAGCTGTTCAAGGAGGCAGCTCACCACCACCTTCTCAAGGACAATTAGGGATGGGCAATAAATGCTGGCCTAGCCAGCAAAGCCCACATCCTGTGAATGAATTTTTAAAAATCTCTAATTGCCCTTGAGATGCTGGGGTGAGTCATTTTCTGGAACTCATGCATACCATGTGGTGTAGGTACAACAGTGTTATTAGAGAGGGAGTTCCAGGTTACCCATGAACCATCTCAGTCACCAATTTTTAAAGATTTTATGCCAATCTGTATTTTGATACAGAGTTTGGGCTTCTCCTAACATCCTTTCCTCATGATCACTCCTAAAAACAACATCCACATGGAGTGCCTGTATAGGCAAGCATAATCTTCTGACAAACTAACTTATTCTGTCACTTCAATGCTTAAGGCAATGCATATCAGCATTAACAATTGATCTTTATGCCATTAGGTTTATGCTGGAAATAGAACTAGATTGCTCAGGGTACTCTGTTGATCTCTCTGATAGATGGATAAACATGACACTGATAGTAGCTTTAGCTTGAATAATATAACCTAATTAAGTTATTTCAAAGAAATACACAGAGGAGCAATGGGAAATTAAAGGAGAGAAATTGATATGCCTTTTATATTCAAAACAAACATGACTTCCACAGCATTAATTTTGCATTAGTTTCCTGTCAGGCCAGTTCAGATAAAATCACCACCAAAGTGTTTTGAATTCTTAACTGAATCAGTTAAGTATTTTCATAAGCAAATCTCTACATTCCTGTCTCACTGCAGTTGTCTGAAAATACAACTGAACTGAGAACAAAAATCAAAGTGAAAAACTGCAATAAGTATACCTGATATGTAGCATTTGGCACCTCAATAACAAAAGCAAATCTAATCTCAATTGGCAAGTGTCTTTGAAGAACTTCCAAAGGCTTTTTCAATAAATATTATTTCTTTCATAGGTGGATGAGCTGTAGAAACAACCTGGTGAATTATTCACAAGTTCAGGCTTGAAAAAAAACTTTGACCTGGCACCTCTTTCAATAGCAATGACAATTAGCTCAAATCTGTCACTCTGCAGGCTTGCATTCATTCACTGTATCCAGAATGGCTTAAGACAAGAAAAGAGGGGAATCCTATCAAACACAGCTACAGTGGCTCCAATTTAAAAATCTCGGAGTCTAGATTAAATGTATTCTTTATGCTAAATGGGTTGGAGTGTAGTTGGGCACTTAGATGTCATTCAATCCTCATTTTAAAGTCATGTATTCTGTACTTATTTTTTTCACTTTGATTCATCTCCCTGCTAGCTTCTTGTGGCAGAAAAACCATAACAGCTTCACTGCTCAGGCCACCAGTTAAAATAGCATTTAGGCCCCGATGACATAATTACAGCCTGAACTGTATATTTAAACAAGGACCCCTCAGGTTAAAATTGAAGACCTCTGGAAGGGAGTAGCACTTCAGCAATTAAATCTCCCAGGCAATTTTAAATATCCACCCACCAGACAGGCAGTTATACACCCTTATTTTAGCTGCAAACAGCCACCTTCAATTTTATATCATTCTGCATGGATCAATTTCTTCAGAAACTAACTAGGCAAATTCAAAACACATGTTTGGCTCTCACTGTATGTTAAGACGAATACTCAAACTATATTTTTCCATTGAGATCATTTATTTAATAGCTGTTATTTTAGATTCCAGAGGCTGAGCTGTTCATTCCGTGTCCTGCCCAAACCCAAATATCAACCTACTGCTGTTACTTCAGAAAATGTACCCTCAAGATATTCACTTTTTTTCCTCTTTTGATGACTCAATGGCTTCTTTTATTATTACCCTAAAATTGAAAGAAACTATATTGTCATTGTCTAATATTTTAGTAGAAAACATCTGAGAAGGAAGTGGTTTTAAGGAAAGTCTTAAAGAAGCTGAGGGAGGAAGAGGAGGTTTAGGTAGAAAATTCCAGAGCTGAGGGCCTTGACAGCTGAAGGCACAGTTGCCAATGGTGCAGTGTGATTAAAATTGGGGATGCTCAAGAAGCCAGAATTGGGGGTGTGCAGATATCTTGGGGGAGATTGTAGGGCTGGGACAGATTACAAAGAATGGGCAGGGGGTCAAAAGCATGGAGGGTTTTAAAGACAAGGACTTTTTTTTTAAATCGCGGTGTTTCTTAACCAGGAGCCAATGTAAATCAGCCAGCACAGGAGTGATGAGTGAATGGGATTTGGTGCAAGAGTTAGGACTTGGTGTGAATTAAGACCTAGGCAACAGGGTTTTGAATGATCTCAAGTTTAGAAAGTGGAAGGTTGGTCAGGAATGCATTGGAACAGTCAAGTCTAGAGGTAGCAATGGTATGAATGAGGAATTAATGCCCATCCTGGTCTGTCATCTTCCCAATTTACTTTTGTCTACCTTGAAGCCAACAAAGTTATCAATGTCCAGCCATTGAGAAGAAATAGCTGTCCCAGAAGCATAATTCAACATTTTCAGATCTTCTTGATTCAAGGATGCTTCCATAAGTATTTTTCTCACTGTTCATCCTGTATCTACCTACACCTGACATTAACGTACTGACCCAAGAGTGGACTCTGAGCTGTAAACTGTAGGCAGGAAAAACTTTGGCTATAAGAACAGGTCAAAAGCTGGGATTTCTGTGGCAAGTAACCACCTCCTGAATCCCCACAGCCACAGCCTGTCCACCATCTACAAGGCACGAGTCAGGAATGTGATGGAACACTCTCCACTTGCCTGGATAAGTGTAGCTCCAACAACACTCAGGAAGCGCGATACCACTGAAAGCAGTCCGCCTGATTGACATCAGAATCACAGATTCACAGATTTGTTATGGTGCAGAAGGAGGCCATTCAGCTGAAGTGTCTCATCCCTGGAACCATTCTCGTAAACCTCTTCTGCGCTCTCTCCAAAGCGTTCGCATCCTATAGTATGGCACCCAGAACTGTGTACAGTACTCCAGCTGACTTTAAATATTCATTCCCTCTACCACGAGCTGACAATGGCAGCAGTGTGTGCCATCTACAAGATGCACTGCAGCAACTTTCCAAAGCTCCTTCAACAGCACCTCCTGAACTTGTGACCTCTACCACCTAGGAGAACATGGGCAGCAGACATGTGGGATCACCATCACCTGCAAGTTCCCTTCCAAGCACATAGTATCCTGACTTGGAAATATGTTGCCTTTCTTGCCCTGCCACTGCATCAAAATCCTGGAACTCCCTAACACTGAGGGTGTATCTACACCACACAGACTGCAGTGGTTCAAGAAGGTGGTTTTTCAAGGTACAATTAGGGATAACAAATACTGGCCTTGCCACCAAAGCTCACATCTCATAGAAGAATAAAATAATTCCTGACCAAGATTTTAGGACCTGGGCAACACTGATATTGATCTAGCAACAATGAAGGATGACATGTGAAATAGGGAAGAACTTGGAGGTGATGGTGTTCCCACAATATTGCTGCTCTATAACCTTTGGTTCCCAGCTCACTACCATAATCACAAGGTTGTGGAACTATATACTTGGATCCAATATAGTTTTTTTAAAAAATTCGATTGGAAATTATTACCTACATCCCAGAGTTTAGAACCTGCTTCTAGAATGAGGTAACAACTTAATTAAGAAATTAAAGCTAGCACTGGCAATGAGAAAAGCAGCAGGGCAGCAGAATGTCTCACTGTGGACTGAAATCTGTGGGGTTTGGTGGACAGAGTAATTCTGTAAAGGGAGAATAAGAGAGAGATGGACTGTTCAGGTAGCTTTTGAAGAAGTTATGGCTTGGTTGCTCTTTGACTACAGATACCACCAAAGGCTTACAATTTTCCCCAGAATTTTTTTTAAGATTTGAAAGCAATCTGGAAATTGAAGAAAAAGAAAGTGTTCTCAAATTAATCACAATTCAAAATTTCTCAGGGCAAATCAGCCTATTATTCCTCCAAGCAACAAACTTTATACTATTTGCATTCTTTCACCTTTTCCTTTTATTAGGTAATCAGGGAAGTCTCAAATTTCAGCTTAAAATTATGAAAGTGTTCAATTGGATTGATGTAGAAAAGACGTTCCACTGGTAGGGGAGTCCAAAACTTGGGAGTCATAAACCTATGCTGGTCACTAATAAATCCAATAAAGAATTCAGGAGCAATTACTTTACCCAGAGTGTGACTTAAATGTGGAACTAGCTATCGCAAGGAGTTGAGGTAAATAGTATAGATGCATTTAAGGAGAAGCTGGATAAGTACCTGAGGGAGGAAGGAGTTGAAGGATATATTGATAAAGAAAAGTGAAATAAGGTGGGGGGAGGCTCGTGTGGAGTGCAAACACTGTCACAGGCCAATTGAGCTGAATGGCCTGTTTCTGTGCTGTAATTTCTATGTAATCTGCTCTGGATTTCTCTGAAAATGCACATGCTAGTCCTGAGGTCATGAAAGACACTATATAAAATGCACATTGTTTTAGTGGGCACCAGAAGCAGGGCATTCGGAATGAATGCAAATTATGCATTAACCTTGAGCAACCTGCCATGTTATTCTCCTACTCCCTGGCTCGCAAGCCACACAAAGTAAGCCAGTAGAACCAATGCTTTAATGTATGGTCCTGTAATTGATGTATTTAAATCAAAGATCTTTCCCAGAATGCTATTTGGAACTAAAGATGTCAGTTCAGATTTTACACTAGTTGTAACTTGTTGTGATGGAGTTGCGATATATGTTATTATGACTCATTGTTTTTGCCAATTTTTTTATATAGAAAATCAGAAGGCAAGATTCATCTGGTATGATGTTATCTTCAGCATCTGACTTGACTAAATTTGAGTAGAAGCAGAACATTAGAATTAAAACCAACCCCCACCACAATAGTAACTGATTAAGTGCAGTTATTGTTTAATAAATGAAAGAGCCAGTGAGTTACAACATTCATCAACCAAAGTATAAAACTGAATTGGTAAAATGTTCCATCAAACAAATGTGCTACTTATTAAAACAAATCAGCATGTCAGTGTGCTGACATGAAACAAAGATAATCTAAGAGCCAAAAATATGCCTTAAAAGGATCCAGAATCATGAGTATCAGCACAATTCCTGCATTCACTGAGACAGGCAAATGCAGCTACAGTCAGGTGGTTTGTCTTAATGACTACAGATGCAACCAGTGCAAACTTGTAAGTATATCCTGTGGTGTCTTTCAAATCATTGCAATACATCCCGTGCTTCAGTCTGGCCTAATATATTGTCAGATCAGAGTATATACTTGTCCATGCACAATAAGAATTAACAGCATCAAAACTAACATCTACTTTGTACCAACATTGATAAACCTTGAAAATAAATATCAATCAACCAAGCAAGCACGACACCTTCATAATTGCAGTTAATCACAACGCTAGAGGGTGACTTAAGAAAATATTATTCTAATTTCTATACTGGTTAAACAAGATCAAGGCAGATAAGATCCAGATTTTTCATTAATGTTAATTTCCAGTCAGAAGGTTGTAGCTTCAGCATGACCAAGCCTGGTAATTTAGGTACTACCGAGGGTGCACTAGAATGTTTTGAAGTAATACGTCGGATTGGACGTTAAACTGAGGTTTATTTTGCCTGCCCATGGTGTGTGTTAGAGTTCCCATGGCACTATTAAAAAAGCAGAAAGCTTTTTCAGTGTCCTAGTCAGCATTGCTTCCCCAAATAATGAAGAACTTTTTAAAATGGGATTTTGCTTTGCAGTGATTGCACATCAAATAAATTATCATGGAACGTATCTAAATTAAAGTGTTTTTCTCTTCCCTATATTTCCCATTTCCAGTTCTTTCATTATATAAATGATTTTTCATTTTCCATAACTTTGAAAATAAATAATTTTCATTCAGAGATGAATTAATTTCCTGCATTCCTTTTTTAAAAATTCTTTCATGGCATGGCCAGCATTTGATGGTGCCCTTTCCTAATTGCTCTTGAGAACTGAGCAGCTTGCTAAGACATTTCAGAGGACAGTTAAATATCAACCACATAGCTGTGGGTCTGGAGTTACATGTAGCCAGACCAGGAAAGAGATGCAGATTTCCCTCCCTAAAGGGTATAGTGAACCAGATGGGTTTTGACAACAATCAATGATAGCTTCATGGTCACCATTACCAAGAATAGGGACGGAATTTAATCCAGGCGACAGGGTCTCACATGCCAGACTGGCACTTAATAAGGCTGATCTTCCCCAGGACCAAGGATCCTAAGGGCATAAATCCCACTCACCCCACCACCACCCAACCACCCCCGAGAGCTGCCAGCTAATTAGAGGAGGAGCGAGCAGGGTGTGGCTCTCCAAAAGCACCTCCTTTCCAATGCTGGGTCCCTCGGTCAGGCACTGAGTGCCTTTGAACAAGGGCATCCTCCACCCTCTCCAGAGCCCTTTGGGCTTTCCGCATAGTGACTGCCCCAACCCCACTGGTTGAATATCAGTGACTAGTACCCCTTTAAGGGCCTCAATTGACTTAACAAGGCAAGACAGGAAGACAGCAGGGTCACAAACCAACACCCACCTGACTGATTAAATGCCCCTTGTGCCATGAAACTTGCCTTGGGGGAACACATTCAATTCAGCCTCAGCTTTCAATTCCAGGCTTTTATTAATTAAATCTACTAATTAATTGCATTTAAATTCCACGGGCTGCCATGGTGGGAGTTGTGAACACACACCCCAGAGCATTAGCCTGGGCCTCCGGATCACTAGTCCAGTGACATTACCGCTTTGCCACTGTCTCCCCTTTTTCCCTCATTTACAGTATGAATTGGCCTTTGTATTATAAATATTGCAATGTTGCTGCCTCCAGCTTCTGGGAGAACTATTTGTGTGTGTCTGTTATGCAAATGCGGTCAGTGCACATTGGGAGCTTTCATTCTGGTGCTGGTAACACCATAAATGGAAGTAATGCTGAGGGAGAAGAAATAAACTTGGCTTCCATCAGCCTTTGTGACTAAAGCTCTCCTATGCAATAAAACAGATCATTAAAATACCAACACAGAGCTTCCTCTGCCACAAGCAATTTTACCTGTGCGATTAAATTGTTTTCAAGATCAGGGTAGGCTCCTCCAATTTGTTACAGTGTGTACAATGATTTATAATATTCACATTTGGAAATAATGCTGTATGATGGAATAGTGCACATCTCGAAAGACATTCTGCTCATTATATGTGCGCTGCTGTTTGAACTAAAATTTGTGCAAAATGGATTTTGGATAACTTCTTCATCTAGCTTGCAAAAGTTATTTCATTTCAGTGGCATTGAAGCCAACCTGAAAGCAACTGATCTTTTAATTTTCTAAAATATAATTAACACAGCATTTTTATTTTATCCTTCATCATTTCTTCTACATACCTATATATGGAATTGAAGCCAAGGAATCCTCTGATGATTTTCCAGCTGACCCTACCAGCTTTCCATTTGTCTGCTGCAATGACACATTTTCAGATTTGTCAGCTGGCAACAAATTTGCAGGTGGTAGCTCTGGTAAATCCACAGCTACCAGATATGCTGGGTGCCTGAGAGGATGCGGCACCCTACGGCCAGTCGGAGGTTTTTGCCTTAAAATGACAGCCTCATTTGTTTGCGATGTTTCCTGCTCCTTCTGTAAAAACCCCAGAGGAATCTCACTGACATATTCAGAGGTTTGGGAAGCGCCAGGCTTTGTGACAGCAACTGGTCGGATCTCATGTTGAAGTACTGCACCCTTGTCAGACTTCCTGTCTGTCTGCTGTGGGTACAATCCACCCTGCCGATCATGATTGGTCAGTCTTTGGTCTCGAACCACAGGCACATCAATTCTCTGAACTTGATAGGGTGTACAACGATCAGCCTTCGGAGCACCAGCAGTCAAAGTAGAACCAAATATTGACCTATCTGAAAGAGGAGATATTTTATTTTGAGAAACACTGACAGACAGCTGATCGACATGCACAACATCTGTTCTCTTTACAGATTGAGCATGACCACTATTGTTCCTGCATTGTTGCGGAGGAGGAATAGATACCCTAGAGTTACTGTTATTGTAATATGCATTTATGTTGCCAGAGTTCTGTTGGGATGAATGCTTCTGACCATGCATCATAGGATTTCCTGATGAATGGCCTGCTGGTCTATACTGTTGGCAAAAGATTTGTTCTTGTCCACCAGACCTTGAAATCCCATCAGTTGTTGCTCCAGTCCTTGAATGTGTCCTTATTAATCTATCCCCAGCTGCTGTAAAGGCATCGCATGTTAGGTTCTCCAAAGATCGATCACATTTTCCCAGATAATCTTCTGACCGCGTTCGATAACTCCATGATTCACCCATAGGTGCAAGTAGTGTGTCCTGGGAAGCACTGTGAGGCCAATGTTTGTGTAATGAGGTCTCCTCAAGTCTGTCCTGAGAGAAACTCCTGTATTTTGGGGGCATAGCTGAATAACAGCGATCCTCGGATGAGCTTCGACGTGGTAACTGTGCTGATCGCCAGCTGGGCAGGTTATATTGCTGTTTGATTGTTTTAGGGCTGCCAAGTCGTTCCCATGACGTCCTAACATCAGAATGAAAATAGTCATTTTTCACATTGCCCTCAGAACTGATGCAACTCCTCTGACCAATATTACTCTTTGGACCCGAATAAATGTTGTGGTTTGAGACTGATGAAAAAGGAATATGTTTAGAATGTCCCTCATACCTATCTTGCACAGCAGCGCTACCTGAACCATATTTACTGCTGGTTTGGCCCTGCGGAACAGAGCTACCTTGGGTTGCATTAGAAGAGGAAGGAACAGGCATTCCTCTCACTACAACTGATCTCGGTTTCATCCCATACTGTATCTCCTCCATGTGGTGCAAATGGCTTGAATGACCTGCTCCAATCTCAGCCAAAATATCTGACGATCGTGCTCTAGCCCTTCCTTCGCTCCATATGCTAGCAGGTGGGCTAGTTGTGGTAACACTGTCCGGAGGTGAGGATGGGTCAGAGTAAAATCCTCTATCAGAAACTGAGCCAGCGTTGTAAATCCTATTGTCCACCTGCCGTCCCCGTGAAGGCTCTGTCAGTAAAGGCTCCTTGGTTTGGGTCATGGCCAAATGTCGAGGGTAGCATATAGGAGGCGGCTCTGGTATGTGCTGAGCACTACCAGAATATGGATCATTGCCTTTCAGATAAGCATCCTGAGAATAGGCCTGTAAAATTGAAGAAAATGAAAATGATTACACTTGAAAAATTACTGATTGTGTTAACTGGTAACAGGTAATCCTAGATTCTCAGCAAGTTGAAGATTTAGCAGCCAAAAATAACTCAAGTACAATTAGTTAGCTCAGTGGAAGAAAAATTAATTTTCAACACTAATAATTTGTATTAATCATGGTAGCGGTTAAGCCATGGAATCCTGTATTTGTGCTAACAGTTTCACAAACCTACCATGCAACTTTAACATGGACTGAGATAGAGAACAAGTTAGTCTGTTGCCAGTCACTACTGCAGAGCTAATTCCCAAGCCAATTATTTTGCAATATGCCTAGATTCCACTGAATTTCTTAGAAGTTCTCTGTTAATCAATCACATATGAGGGAACCTTCCACAATTTTGAGGTCTTATGAAGGGTGTGTACACACACAAAAATTTCTTAGTGTATTTTCTTGTTAACAGATGCTGATTGGCCTGCTGTCTAACATTTGACATTTTCCTTTTATTTGACTTTGACTTCTATTAATTGAAGATTTTACTTAAAGAGATGAGAAACTACAATTATTAAAAGTTATACTCACAAACATTAGTATAGTGCTGTAAGCAGTTGGTAACTTTGGTAACTTTAAATAAGATTCTAGATTATTATTACATTGTAACAACAAAACGATTTTCATGCTTCACTTTCATGCAAACTGATGATTACAATGGAATGAATACCATAAAACCTTGTAACCCAGATAATCAGAACATGTACTATTTAATGAGTTTCTACTTGACATTTAGTATCTCACAAACTTCTTCCCCACTCTATCTTAACTATTATGTATGAGTGAGTAACGCAGAAATGGAATCAGCACGTACTTCATCAACGCTTTGTTGTGCCTTAAACATGTGAAAAGATAGAAATATTTCTATAAATGTGCTCATGATATCATGGTAAATATTGCCTGTTAAAGTACCAGCCACTGTTATTTTGCTGAATGTTCGGCATTCCTTGTTAATTGGTTCTGTAACAGTTAGTAATGAATTACATCTTGTTGTGATAAAGTTCTTCAGTTCTACGTCAAGCCACTTGGTTGGGAAGGGGGTGGGGGAGAAACCTGTGGCTGCAAAGAAACGAGGCAGGAAGGATTGGCTGAGGTTAAAGGCTATTTTAGGTCATCTCACCTCACAAGTGTCTACTGTCAGCTGAATATGGGATGGTATTGGTGCTGAAGCCAGGCAGAAGTACACAGCTTGCTCGCCTGCCCTCCCAACTGAAGGAGGCTGCATAGAAGCAAGAACGAGGAGAAAACAATGGGAAACAGTTAAAGAATACCCTGAAAAGTCTTCAATTTTTCTAGGATAGTTAGGGTTAAAAAATGGTGCAACAAAAGCCAGGAGTCCATGTTGCATTACAAGCAAAAGGAAACTAAGTTAATTTTCAGCTATTTGAAAAGCACATTCATGATTTAAAAAGAGAAACAACCTCTTTAATATGAATTCTTAATTGATATACTTTGGAATAGTTTTCTTTAGCTATAAGCCCTGGTGGCATCATTGGAGAACTTGCGTGAATACGAAAAACTGAGGGCAAACAAGTGAAATAGCTCAATAACGTTAGAGGAACAAGTATTAACTCAAGGTGCCTCTGTTCCTTTAAATTATAATTTCAGTAACTACTCCAAACCATTTCACCACATTTCAATAGTCACTGTACCTCAAAGTAACTCATGTTTGAAATATTTCCCTTGATGTCAACGAGACTTATTTTAACTGCTTGCATATATATTTGCATGTACAAACAATATCAGAAAAATAAGGAGACGTTGATAGAAAATATTCTTGAGTGAGAGCCATTTTCTAACAGAAATTGTGTATCCCGTATCGTTTTTCCATTTATCATCCATGTCGCAAAACAAATCAAAAACATCAAAGAACCACTGAAATGTAGCAAGGCATTTTGCAAGCCCAGTTTATGCCAGATCAACGTGTATAGAATGGGACTTCAGAACAACTCAATCAAAACAAGAATCATCATACCTAAACTTGAAGTAAATTTGAGGTTTATTTGCGTAGGTTGTCTGTGTGAACAGTACACTGATATGCCTTGGACCCAAATTTAATGAAAATCTAAAATTTTGTTTGAGTTTGAGGACAAATGGACATGGTGCAACCTATCAGCTTTATAGTACGAAGCATACAACATCGACAGCACAGTAAGAAATATGATAACATAACCATTCACTCACTCCTACGGACAAACTAAATTGACAAAGGGAAGTAAAAACACGTCATGCCATTAACATAAGTTTCCCATCACTTTCTGTGGCAATTTTATCTTTCAAGTGAACAATTTTTACATGGGCAACCATATTCCATATCTGAAAAGAAGAACAGTTTGTACTACATGTGAAAAAATGTCTATTGTATTACAAAACCACCCTAGTGTAACCGCAGAGCTGTCTTTTGGAGTCTCTGAAGGATTGAAGTAAGTTTGAAGTCCTTCATCCTAAATGTGACCCACTCTCATCCACAAAACATCAGACAAGTAATTTTCCACACAAAGGGAAGATATCAAAGAGCTTAATAACCCAAACTATTCTCCCATAGCATTTTGCAGCTGCTCAAGAATAGGAGTTTAAAAATCTGTATGTATTATTTCATGTTTAGCAAAGACTGGATACAAATGTAAAGGGTTAAAAGAAGCCAATTATTTACTGATTAGTTAAATTATGTGTAGTGTGAAATAGTATAGAAACAAGCACTATGCAAAACTAAATATTTTCTTCTCATAACTCTTTTGGGTTGTACTTTAAAGAAAAGTGATTTAATTAGACAACTGTAGGTATTCATAAAACTAAACATTTTCCTCCCCAAAATGAATCACAAGTAGCATTAGTTCTTACTGCAAAACACTTATATGTAGCGCATAGGATTTGTATAACCTACATGAAGTAGTTAAATAAGCTTTCTTAGGGTACCCTCATGTGATCTGAAATTCATATACCTTAATAAAAAAAAAATTTTCTCTTCCATCAGAGTTTTCTCCAAAAAAAACACTCTCCTGGTTAGCTGGTAACCTCCTCCCAGGGCTGTCTGCTTAAAGTGGCTGCTAATAAGTACTTGAGAACCCTAAGCAAAGAAAAGCTTTCTGATTTTCCTTCCCTCTGAGCAATAGCCTTTGCTACCTGCTTGATGCATCTCCCAACAGCACAGGTAGATTTGAAATCCTGTTGCATAACCAGTGAGGTGCAGTACACACATGGACTGTCAATTGAACACATTGTTGCATCAATCAACAAATCATTTTATCTTTTTATAAACAGGAAGTGAGCCTCGATTGGAATAGACTACAATTTTACATAACCTCATTAAATACATTAAAACTAATCTGTAATTTACCTATGTTGTTGCTTTGATAGAAACCAAAAATGTAGCTGTTTAGTCATTTGAGTGTTTTCTGAGTAGAAGAGAAAGGGTATCAAAACAATACCAATGGAACTTTCATTACCTTGTTTAACTTCTCTTCATTGCAAGCAGGATTTTCCGTAAAAAAAAATTTCCTTAGCTGAACTAACTCTTATACAATCCCACTGCTACTTCTGACTCACAATTTGGTATGCAAAGAAATAATTCACCACGTTCTTAACTCGTCATTGTGCAAGTGCAGATCCTCCAATACTGTGAACAGACCAGCAGCAGTTTTCCTAATGATCCCTCTCTGAGACTTCATGCAATATATCAAGGTGACGTCACAGCTGGGTAATTTCCTTACATCCATATACGACTTCACTGGCAGTTCACCTAAGACCACAGGAATGTAGCTACACCCAGAGTTGGCAAGGAAAGCATGCAGGTTATTTTGGAAAGAATCGCCGGAGACTTCAAAAACTGCAGTAGCAGTGCAAAAGTTAACATGAAGTTTTTATACAGTACAGGGGAGAGTTTCCACCCAATCTTTCCTTTTGACCAGCAACTTTCTGAAAATATCATTGAGAACAGGACAACATACTTCCCTTTCAAACATATTAAAATACACAAATCTAGGGCAGAATTGTCCCCTCCTGCCATTGCCAGGATTTGTGGCAGGATGGGGTGAAAGATATGGCGGGGTGCAAAAAATCAGTTTCCCGATATCGGGAAATCAGGTCAGGATCTTCCCCTCCAGATATTCATGGGGGGTTGGGTTCTCTGCTGAAGCTTGGTGTGAACCCATTTTGCATCTCATGCACGCTCCTTAAAACCCAACAAACTGGAATCTTGTGCCCCCCATCAAATCTTCTGCCCTGCCAGCAGGAATTTATGCTGTTCTGCTACCTGACTGCATATTCATGGCGTGCACCTGGGAAGGGCAGGGAGTCCAGAGGAGATGAAGGAGGGGGTGGGTAGAAGACACAAAGTTTGGTTGGGGGGGGGGATCCCGGATCAGAAGGGAAGGGAAGTTTCTGGGCGGAGTGAGGGGGGGTGGGGAGGAAAGCATGAAGGGGGATGGGGAGGAAGGGCCATGAAGACAGGCGAGGGAGCCGGGGGGGGGGGCAGACTGTTTCAAAGGCAGGAGTAGGTCAAGTCAACGTTGGAATCCTAGGGGGAGAACTGGGGGTTGCTGGTGCTAGGAGGGGGCAGTGACTGTGAAGGGGAGGGGAAAGTGGGATGTGATAAGGTAGTAGGGTCAGGATCCAGGGATGGCAGGTATAGTTCTCATCTGGAGGGGGGACAAGGATGGTGACATGGATTACAGGAGTGGGGAGAATCAGGGTGGGCATAGGAATGGTGACAGGTGTGGGCTCAGCAAGGAGGGAAGGCATGTCCAAATGGACCGTGATAGAGTCCATGGTGAGGTGGGATGGCTCAAGGAAGGCTTAAGGAGGGGAGAGTGAAGGTGACATCGAGGGGAGATTGATGGTGATAGGGGGAAAAGTTGGTGGTGACACAGGGAGGGTAAAAGGTGGTGGGGACAATCTGATATGATATATGCACCATACTGAGACAGAGCCAGCTCCAGGCCAAGGCAAGGAGGCAATGGCGCATTGGTATTGTCGCTGGGCTAGTAATCCAGAGACCCAGGGTAATGTTCTGGGGACCTGGGTTCAAATCCCGCCACAGCAGATGAAAATCTGGAATTAAGAGTCTAATGATGACTGTGAAACCATTGTTGATTGTTGGTTCACTAATGTCTTTAGGAAAGGAAATTTGCCTTCCTTACCTAGTCTACATGTGACTCCAAACACAGGACAATGTGGTCGACTCTTAAAATGCCCTCTGAAATGGCCAAACAAGCCACTCAGTTGTATCCAAACCGCCAAAAAGTCTCAAAAAAGGAACGAAACTGAACGGACCACCTGACATCAACCTAGGCACTGGGAAGGACAGCAGCAAACTCAGCTCTGTCGACCCTGCAAAGTCCTCCTTACTAATATCTGGGGGGGATAGTGCCAAAATTGGGAGCGTGTCTCACAGACTGGTCAAGGAACAGCCTGACATCTTCCTCACGGAATTGTATCTGACAGATAATGTCCCAGGCACCACCATCCCTGGTGAGGGAGTTGCCCTGGAAGTCCTCAACATCGACTCTGGATCCCATGAACTTTCATGGCATCAGCTCAAACATGGGCAAGGGAACGTCCTGCTGATTACCACATACCGCCTTCCCTCAGCTGATGAATCAATGCTCCTTATTGTTGAACACCACTTGGAGGAAGCACTGAAGGGCATAGAATGTACTCTGGGTGAGGGACTTCAACCACAGACTGAGCTTGCCAAGTCCTAAAGGACGTAGCTGCTAGACTAGGTTTGTGGTAGGTGTGAGGGGACCAAGAGGGAAAAACATACTTGACCAACCTGCTTGCCGCAGATTCATCTGTCCATGACAGTATTGGTAGGAATGGCCACCGCACAGTCATTGAGGAGGCAAAGTTCCACCTTCACATTGAGGATACCCTCCATTGTGTTGTGTGGCACTATCACCATGCCAAATGGGATAGATTTTGAACAGATCTAGCAACTCAAGACTGGGCATCCATGAGGCACAGTGGGCCATCAGCAGCAACAGCAGAATTGTACTCAAACACAATCTGTAATCTCATGGCCCGGCATACCCCTCCCTATTGTCAAGGGATCAACCCTGGTTCAATGAAGAGCGCAGGAGGGCAAGCCAGAAGCAGCATCAGGCATACCTAAAAATGAAGCGTCAACCTGGTGAAGGTACAACACAGGACCACTTGCGTGCCAAACAGCATAAGCAGCAAGTGATAGACAGAGCTAAGCGGTCCCACAACCAACGGATCAGACTAAGCTCTGCAATCCTGCCACATCCAGTCGAGAATTAACTCACTGGAGGAGGGGACTCCATAAATGACAGGGGACTCCTCAATGATGGAGGAGCCCAGCACATCAGTGCAAAAGATAAGGCTGAAGCATTTGCAACAATCTTCAGCCAGAAGTGCCCAGTGGATGATCCATCCCCATCTCCTCCGGAGGTCCCCAGCATCACAGATGCCAGTCTTCAGCCAATCCGATTCACTCCACGTGATATCAAGAAAGGGCTGAAGGCACTGGAAATTACAAAGCCTTGACAATATTCTGGCAATAGTACTGAAGACTTGTACTCCAGAACTTGCCGTACCCTAGCCAAGCTGTTCCAGTACAGCTACAATACTAGCATCAACCCAGCTATGTGGAAAATTGCTCAGGTACGTCCTGTACACAAAAAACAGGACAAATCCAACCTGGCCAATTACCGCCCCATCAGTCTACTCTCGATCATTAATTAAGTAATGGAAGGCAAGTGCTATAAAGCGACATTTGCTTAACAATAACCTGCTGACTGACGCCCAGTTTGGGTTCTACCAGGGGCCACTCAGCTCCTGATATCAATACAGCCTTGGTTAAAACATGGACAAAACAGCTGAACTCCTGAGGTGAGGTGAGAGTGACTGCCCTTGACGTCAAGGCTGCATTTGACTGAGTGTGGCATCAAGGAACTCTAGCAAATCTGGAGTCAATGGGAATCAAATGGAAAACTCTCCGCTGTCTGAAGTCACACCTAGTACAAAGGAAGATGGCTGTGGTTGTTGGAGGTCAGTCATCTCAGCTCCAGGACATCGCTGCAGGAGTTCCTCAGGGTATTGTCCTAGGTTGTACCTCTTCAGCTGCTTCATCAATGACCTTCCTTTCATCATAATGTCAAAAGTGGGGATGTTCGCTGATGATTGCACAATGTTCAGCGTCATTTGCGATTCCTCGGATGCTGAAGCAGTCCATGTCCAAATGCAGCAAGACCTGGACAATATCCAGGCTTGGGCTAACAAGTAGCAAGTAACATTTGCGACACACAAATGCCAGGCAATGACCATTTCCAACAAGAGAGAAACTAACCATTGCCCCTTGATGTTCAATGGCATTACCATCACTGAATTCCCCACTATAAACATCCTGGGGTTACCAATGATGTGGAACAGAACTGGACTAGCCATATGTGGCTACAACAGCAGGTCAGAGGCTAGGAATCCTGCAATGAGTAAGTCATCTCCTGACTCCCCAAAGCCTGTCCATCATCTACAAGGCACAAGTCAGGAGTGTGATGGAATACTCCCCACTTGCTTGGATGAGTGCAGCTCCCACAACACTCAAGAAGTTTGACACCATCCAGGACAAAGCAGCACTTGACTGGCACCACATCCACAAACATTCACTTCCTCCATCAGTGATGCGCAGTAGCAGCAATGTGTACCATCTATAAGATGCACTGCAAGAATTCACCAAGGCTCCTTCAACAGCACCTTCCAAACCCACAACCGCTACCATCTAGAAGGACAAGGGCAGCAGGTAGATGGGAACACCACCACCTAGAAGTTCCCCTCCAAGTCACTCACCATCCTGACTTGGAAATATATCGCCGTTCCTTCACTGTCGCTGGGTCAAAATCCTGGAACACCCTCCCTAACAGCACTATGGGTGTACCTACACCACATGTACTGCAACGGTTCAAGAAGGCAGCTCACCACCACCTTCTCAAGGGCAACTAGGGAAGGGCAATAAATGCTGGCCCAGCCAGCGAAGCCCAGATCCAGTGAATGAATATTAAAAAAACCCTCAATTTCCAACTGTAAAACTTCAAAGGTGGGGGGGTGTGTCTTCTCGGGTGGGTGGAGCTAAAGGTCAGCACAACTGGACAACGAAAGTGAAACCCTAATTATTATGCAGACTGTATGTGACCTTGTTGCTTTGTAAATCCTCATTGTCTAGTGAAGGTAGCAGGTCTGGCCCAGAGGGCTCTGACTACAATGAGATCCCAGCAAGGTGTACAGCTGCTGTTCACTCTGAGCAATTTACCATTGGCTCCAGGCAGAGGTGGGAAGAAGTGGGGCAAGACTGGGGTGCCCACCAGGGGCATACAGGTGAATGGCAGCCAAGTTGGGACTGCAAACCTCCATCCTCCTGGGGGAATGGACCTGCCTGACAAGTGCTCATGTGGTTAGTCTTTCCATTGTGATAAGGTCTCTTCATAGTCTCGAGGGCAGTGGAGAAAAGCAGAATAGTGTGAGTGGGAGGCCTCTCGCAAAAGGCAGTCATCGCTCTTGCCTGAGCAGCTATAGCTGATGGGGTCACAGGCAGAGGGGATTGGGACCACATGGACACTCTTGGGAGTGTCCACCGGGGTGTCCACCTGACCATCCTCCTTCCTGTGGGTGCCCAAGGGCCCCTCTCCTGACTCCCTGAGGAGAAGGAGCACATGGAGGGGAGTCGAGGTGCCAGTCCCCCTCTCGTGTAGCTACTGCAAAAGCTCACCCATGGCTAGAGTGGTGGAATGCAGGTCCAAGTGCATCTCTGACAGAAACTGAGCATTCAACTGGATGAGGTTCTCCATGGCATCGTCATCCTCCCCATGGAGACCTTGATGTGCTCGCATGTCAGAGCCATAACATCAGAGAGAATGCAGGCGCACTCCTCTGCCTCTCATACCATTCTGATGAGGGCCTGATGCCTCTGCCTGATGCTCCTCTGCGTTTCTTTGATACTACAGCCTCTTCTCCATGGCCGTTTCCAGAGGCTCATCATCTGATGCAGACTTAGCAGAGGCTTCTTCTCCAACAGTTCTCTAAGTGCCAGAGACCTTGGTTGTCACTGCATCCTTCTGCTATGAACACGTGTATTTAAGGTTATCACCAGAGCGTATGCCCGAGCTGAAACTAGATATATGACCCACCTAGGTGTGTGTCTCTGAGCTGGTGTAGATGAATGATGTGATGGCGTACAGGTATGAAGTCACCCTTGGGACTGGGGCTTGCTTCAGATGCTGTGGCTGGCCCCACTCTCTTCCTGCTGGGCCTAGGATGGAGAGAATGAGTGACTGCCTAGACTGGCCCAAACATGGCACTCATCAATCACTTTGATTTTCCAACATTATCTGGATTACACATGCTTCCTGATGAGATGCTTGAGGGAGACCAATCTCGCTGTAGGCACAGGCACGGTCACGATCCTCCCCTGCCAGCTCAGCAGCCTGCTGCTTGAATGCAGTAAGCGGCATCCATTTTCCACCTTCTGGCTCAGTCACTGAACTGTCTATATCCCTTAGTAGCCTCTTTGTGTAAGCAAATCTGACTTTATTAAATAAGGGGTCTAAGTGCAAGTCAATTATATAGGTTATAAATAGTTGAGCCCAAACATTGATCCTTATGGCATACCAGCAGTTACAACACGTCAATCTGAAAATCATAATGTTATTCAAACTCTGTTTTTTGTCTGCCAGACAATCTTCAATCTATACAAAATATTACCCGCAGTCCTATGAGCCCAAACTTGTGCAACACAACCTCTAATCTGGCATTTAATTGAATGCCTTCTGAAAATCCAAATATTCATTGATTCCCCCTCATCTACCCTGTCAGTTACAGACTCAAAGAACTCCAAAATGTCTGTCAGCCCTGAATAAGTTCTGAATAAAAACAGTTCAATTTTCCTTAAATATTTTCCCTTCCTTCCCTTCTGATCGCTTTAACTTTTACATTCAGGCAAGTACATTCACACTGTCAAGGCACATCACCTCCTGCAGCACATCTAACAAGCTCAAAGAAACTCAAATTTGACAAAAAAACAACTGACGTGAACTTAAAATAAATAAACTTGTGAAATATGAGTAGCTCAGTCAGCAGTCTGGCAACCCAGTTCACTTGGGTGATTAATACATTTTTCCATGGGAAAGCTTGATTCGTCATACATTCAGCCCACATACAGAGGCTGAATTTGTATGACGGAGGCAGGAAATGGAATTTGGGACTGTTTCTAGGCCTCAAACTCACCTACAGGGGGAAGGAGGGAACAACCTCTTAATTCGATTGGAGTTGGGTTTGGCAGCCAATTCAAGGCCCCGGATTTGGGAGCAGAGGCGGGCCAAAGAAAGTGTAAGTGTGATTTAAATCCGCATGACAGGCGTTTCTGTGGCTGCCATTTAAATCTGCTCCAGGCAAGGAATGGCACTTTGAGAAGCCTGCTCAATAGAGGTCCTGGTGAGCAGATGACTTTGATTGTATCACCTTTATGCTGCTGTCTGGGACTCTCTTCGTCATTTTTCAAAGGATATCCTTTGCACCCCAGGATCTATCCAAAAATATCCAGGTTTGAAGTGAAGATTTGTGGCAGCCTGGACTGTTAGAGAATGAAACACATGAAGGAAGCTCCTTTTATGCTTGCAGACGAGCTGAACATTGAGGGACAGGAAGCCCTTCCTGTTGATGAATCTTATTGGCCTTTCACTAGGTGCCTTGATGGTCACATGGGTGCAACCAATTATGCCCTGCACCTGGAAGAACCCAGCGCTGGCAGTGAAGTCCAATGCCCTTTGCACCCTAGAGACCTCATCAGTCATGAAATGAATGTATTGTCCAGCTCTGGCATATAGGATATCGGTGACCTGCGGGATGCAATGGTGTGCAGTTATTTGCAAGATGCCACAAAGGTCCACTGCTGATCTTTGATTCTGGCACCTTCCAAGCAAGTTCAAGGCCACAGTGATTTTGACAGCTGCTGGTAGAGCATGACAACCAGTGCTGCGAGGTGCCAGGTCACGATGACTGCAACCATCTGCTGGGAGAATCACAGTGTTCCATGGCATTGAGCTTCAATCAACTCCAGGAAGCTCCTTCTTTGAGAGTAGGTCCAATGCGGGGGCTACAGCCTCATTGTCCTTCTTGTCCTAGTACCTTATGAGGCCTTAATTGGGGATCAGGCGGGATCACATTCTCACCCTCCCCCACTGCCCTGGTGAACACAGGTGGCTCCAGGAACAGCTTTGCAGAGCCAGCACTGATATTTCAGGCCCTGTTCAGCTCCAATCCCCACCTCAGGGTGCCCAAAAAATTGCAGGTCTCAGCTGGCTTGTTGTGACAAAAATCCTGCAGGTTGCTTCTGGCCATGTTTATTTGTTCAGCATGTCACCGGAAAATTTCTTCTATTCATTTATAGCATTATTTTTTTCTGATTGATATTGCTGATGAAAAGATGTACAGTTTTTCTAGAAATACTGACCAAAGTAACTCTTTCCAAATGTATTCAACATATTACTAGACATTGTCAGTGCAGACTTGATGGGCCAAAGGGCCTCTTCTGCACTGTGTGATTCTGTGGTTCTGTGATTGCAGCAAAGGAAACCATCCCCACTGCTGCTCACAGTATTACGGTGAGCTGTGGAAGAAGCTTCAGCACCATGTGCAGAACATATGGAAGATGGAAATTTAAACAAAAATAAAAACGAAGACTGAAACAAATGCTTTAATGACATTACCTCTCAATCTTCTAAACTACAGAGAATATAGGCACAGTTTACTCAGCCTCTGATCATAGGGCAACCTTTCCATCCCAGAGACTGATCTAGTGAAACTTCGCTGTACTGCCCTCCAGTGTAAGTATATCTTTTCTTAAATATGGAGACCAAAATTGCATACAGTATTCCAAATGTGATGTCACCAAAGCCCTATACAATTGCAGCAAGACTTCTTTATTCTTATACTCTGATCCCCTTGTAATAAAGGTCAACATGCCATTTGTTTTCCCAATTGCTTGCTGTACCTGCAGTTAACTTGCGTGGTAAGTTGCAAAAACAAATAAAAGGTGACAGTAGTCTGTGGACTGGTCACATATCTTAAATATTAGTTAAAAAGAAATTCAGTAATTCCTTATATGATCCACACAACAAACTCAATGGTACAAGGCAAGCCACTCTTACACCTCATTCAAATGTCTGTATCTTAACTTAATTGCATTTCATTTTAAAGAACTTAATACCATAAATACCAATCATATTCCTGCTATAAACCTGACTCTGTCTTAGTTCTAAGGGGTCAGAACTTATGCACCTTAATTGACTGAAACAGGGAAAGAAGAAAAATTAAAGTTTTGTAACTTACCACCTGCAAAATGTCTTCATCTTTGGGCATAACTGAAAGTTCCAATACATCCTCACTAAATACAAGGAGAAAAAAAAGACATGTTAAATGAAATCTACATCAATGGCATAAATGTCACTGACATATTTTTTCCTTGATTTTAGTCCATGGAACTATGCCATAAAAATTAAATTGCTGAGTCCAAGGACTCGTAAAAAGGAGAACACAACAATGAACCAAACAAATTCTTTATTGCCAACCATGCTATTTGAGGAGAGATCTAGCAAGAGCAATTAACACTATATAAATTAAATGTCCTAACATTTGGTTGGGGATACGATTAGGATATTGTGATAGGTACAGGCTGAGATAATCAAACATTCCAAAAGCTACAACAGGACTGCTAACACAATGACAGCAGCTTGATGTCCCTAATAATCAGATGCTAAAACATTGAAGCTGGCAGCACACCCAAAGCACAGAACACACCCAATGTGGCTCACTAGTAGAAAGGTTACTGGGAGCTTGCATGCACACTGTACATTAAATTCATTAAGGGTTCAAAGAAAATTGAAACTACTCTCTCACCAGAATGCAATTGCACTAGCCATATGACACCTCTCCCAAACAGAGAGGGAAGGCCCCTTTTACCGAATGATGACATTTCCTCTTGATTCCAACTGAATTACACTGACATGTTTGCACACATTACTGCAATACCTTTGGAGTGAAGGTAGCTGCATGGCAGTGATCACTGATAAAGGAAAAATCAAGTGGTTGTTTTTTAATATGTTAACTTACCTGTTTTGAATTAGGGATATTACTTGAGAATATGTTTTGCCAATTATACTTTCTGCATTCACCTTCACAATACGATCCCCTGAGGAAAACAAAATGGTTTTCAAAGAGTGAATTTAAAATATGTCTTTGAAGACACAACTTACTGTTTGAAGCAATATTATATACAAATTGGAGTTCAGAGTGTAAACAGTATGATGTTAGGTTCAATAAAGCACATTAACTATTACAAAAGTTCCTTTGTTTGTCTGTCCACAGTTGGAACTTGATTCATTCTCTACACTAGATTACAATTACATCCTCCTCATATCCAAATTATACAGATGCAACACCATCATCTGAGATCCTTAGATGTTGCTCCATTAAATACACAAAGTGCACATGTAGCTTATTTCCACAAGTAGTTGAACCAAGAATTTCAAATATATAATTTCTCTCAGACAGCACCCCTACTGTGATTGGTCCTCCAATCACTCTTCATCTCTTTCCCTTTCTCTGAAAAACCCAGAACTTGTGTTTGAAGCACACACCACCAGCTGTGTAGTTTCTTTTTTAATAAATCTTGTTTTGTTGCTGATACAGTTCAACCACAGCATCAACCACTACATAGCTGAGAGGAAAGGGTGACCTGCTCCTTGGCCTTTTGCAGATACTTTTCAGCTAGCCAACAGATGTTATGACTGCAGTTCAGAAAGTTACCTTCCCATTTTTCTCTCTCCTAGCTTAACCTCTGTTTGGCAAAGGAAAAGGACATGCACCTTTCACGGCAGAATGTCAACATGTTTTACAGTCAGTGTGGCCTTTTCGAAGTGTGTCTACTATCATAATGCAAGAAATGTTATGCACACATAGGTTCCACAAACAGCAATTAAATAAATCACTAGAGCAACTGTTCGTTGAGGGGTAAGTGCTGGCCAGGACCTTGTAGAGAACTCTCTTGCACATCTTTAAATAATGTCATGGGTTCTTTTATGTCCATCTGGGGAGGCTGATGGGGTCTTGGTTTAACAACAGCTCTGAAAGATGGCACTTCTGACAACGCAACACTCCCTCAAGTGTTGCACTGAAATGCTGATCAAGATTATGTGCTCAAGGGCAGAATTTTCTGGCTGGCGGGTTGGCGGAGCGGGAGTACACAGAAGCGGACGCAATCACCGCCCGTGATCAGGTCCGCGCCACCATTTTACACGGGCGGGCCAATTAAGGCCCGCCCAGCACGAATTAAAGCTCCCAAGGACAGCAGGAGTGGGTGGGCGAAGGCGGGGCTGCCATGACCAATGATGACCCAGCGGCCTGTTTAAAAAAGCTGCTGCAGCCTTTCAAAGGCTATCAAACATGGCTACTGGAAGGGCTCCTCAGGGCACTGCTGGTAAGCACGCCAGGCAGGGGGGCACTGCGCCCCTCGTTTTTTGGACAATTGCCTTGCTGCCCTCCTCGAGGAGGCAGCAGCAAGGTGGGAGGTCCTGGCACCCCAGGTTGGGAGGAGGAGGCCCCGCACATGACCAAACATGACTGGGAGGAGGTGGCGGAGATAGTCTTCCCCCACCAAATCTGAGTGTAGTGACTGCATTGAATCATTGATGGCATGTGTTCTTGCAGCAGATATTGTCCATGCCTAGGTCACCCTGAAAGGGTGGTGATGAGATGGGTCCTGCACCCGCAGCATATGGTACAGTGACACCCAATTACTGTTTTGGGGGCAACCTGGAGGAGCTGCACCTGGGCGCAGTGCTAGAACTGCAGGACATGTCAAAATCAGGGTGATGACATGCTGGGAAGGGAGCTTCAAAGTGGCGTTGGCACTGATCGATCTGCTGCCCTCTGCACTTCACATGCTTGCGCCTCCTTGCCATGTGATGCCAAGTGTGATGTAGGCAGCATTTGGCCATTTGGCCAGCGGGGTGGCGGGGGGGGCCTTGGAGACAAGCCTGGCAACTTTGTGAGTGCAAGTGTTCGTCAGCTGCAGGGTGAGGAGGCACTGGAGTCCTGCAATGTCCCACTCTGGTTGGGGGGGGCCATCCACAAATAGAGTCCAGGTACAAGTAACACTAAGCTCTTCTCTCCTTAGCCCTAGATCTGGAGAGGTGCCATGCGACCAGGTCCACTGGTGTCAGTGAGGCTGGGGTGCCATGGGCAGGTACAGTTGCCTAGCACTGAGATCACCATTGTTCCCCCAGCAGCCATGGCACTGCTGAATGTTCAGTGATTGAAGTTTGCAACATGGCTTGACCATTGCTTGTGGAAGGATAAGCGCATAATGATCCAGGGTACAGGGATGCACATTGACATTGTCTCCATGTTATCTAATCAAACGTCCTTGTTCCTCCTTCCAGCATTAGCGGAGCAGGGTCAGGAGGAGGAGCAGCAGGGGTCCCCTCTCATACTTGAGGGCCCTGAAGTCTCGGACTCATCAGCATTACACCATCTCTGCCAGGCAGACACCAGCGCAGATACTAGCACCTCGGTGGGAATTAGATCATTGGCTAGTGTCCCGGGGCACAGCGGTGAGTGCACTTCACAGTCGCTGGAGGAGCTGGCAGAGACAGGGAGTGCCCATGGCGCCAGCAGTCAGAGGACTGTAGGGGACCAGGCATATGCTCAGTTGATGGTGGATGATGTGCCTCTGGAGTCGGCCGCGACGCAGCAAACACAGGAAATGTGGCAGGGTGTGCAGGAGCATCTGGTGGAGATACATGAGGCTATGCTTGGCTTGGTGTGTCTGTGGTGGAGGAGTCTACGCGGATCATCACTAATGCAATGAGCCTCATGGCCAAGCGCCATGCGTCCTCCATGTACTCCCCAGATCATGTGTTGCTGATAGTGGTTGCTGTGCTCTCCACAGTCCACAGTCTTGCGATGGAAAGGGGGATGCTGTGGACAAAGAAGATGTGGACGCAGTGGCTGCGGCTGTACACAATGAGTCCAGCAGTCAGTCCAAGGATGGGCAGCTGGACAGTGCCAGTGTGGGAGATGGTCTGGGCACCAAATTTCCCAGCTCAGTGCCCATCCATTCACAGTGAGCAGGGATGTACGAATTGACCTCACATCAGCGCAGCAGCTGCGTGTCGTCTCTACGGGCTCCTCTCAGGGCGCTCCGGATGAGGGCAGCAGCTCCTCCACCCCTTTGCCTCCGATGAGGCTGCAATGACTGGGGAGATGCCAACTGTGGAACTGGCAACTCCCTCCCAGGCAAGACCAGCACAGGCTCCATGGGCCAGAGGACGGCCGCCAAGATCATCGAGGCCAACAGGACAGCAGAATCAGCAGGCTGGCTCCGATGCCAGTCCCAGCAAGGGGGCAGCACCAAGACGTAACCCCGAAAGCATAAACATAAGGCACCTTAGGCACACCACAGGTTTATCACTGGTGCTTTTGTGTTGGCCCACAATAAGGTCTTTATGAGTTGGTGTGATGTTGAACACCTTTTTGTCATTTTGTTCTCTTAAGTTCCTTTTGTTACACCATTAAATTCAGACATGTCACCATGGCTGAGGGTGCCTCTTTTCTTTTGCAGGTGGATGGTTATCAATAATGTTATGAGTGATTTGTGGGATATTCAGCTTTATTGACAAGGCCTTTAGTTAATGTTCCTGTCCAAGCAGACTTTACACTCAGGTATTGAGTATAGAGCCTGCAGCCCAGAATTGTCCTGGAGGTCCACATGTGGTGTGCTAGCTGAAGGTTCGTTGGATTGAAGCCTCCCAGGTTCTCTACCTCCCTGGAGTATGCCCGGGTCAGCATCTACCCCCTCAGCATTTCCCTGTGCATGCTCATCCTTGTACTGACTGCTGGACTCATTGTGTACAGCCGCAGCCACTGCGTCCACATCTTCTTTGTCCACAGCATCCCCCTTTCCATCACAAGACTGTGGAGAGCACAGCATGCAACCACTATCAGCAACACATGATCTGGGGAGTACAGGAGTGCGTCTCCTGAATGGTCCAGGCATTGGAAGTGCATTTTGAGAAGGCCGATGGCTCTCTCCACCACAGCCCTTGTGGACACCTAGCTCTTATTATACCGCTGCTCAGCTTCTTGGCTGGTGGAGAGGTGTCATGAGCCGCCTTCTGAGGAGATAGCCCTTGTCACCCAGCAGCCATCCATCCAGCCAGGCTGGAGCACTGAAGAGCCCCTGCACCAGGGAGTGTCTGAGGATGTAGGCGTCGTGGGAGCTGCCTGGGTATCTTGCACAGACTTGTAGAGTCTGCATCCTGTGTCACACACTATCTGCACGTTCATGGAGTGGAAGGTATTCGTGTTGACGAAGGCACCGGGCTCACCCGCTGGCGCCTTGATGGCCACATGTGTACAGTCTATAGCACCCTGGACATGGCGGAACCCAGCAATCACCGCGAAGCCTCTGGCTCGCTGTGTCTGGCTTGCCTGGTCCCAATGGTAGTGGATGAAGGTCAATGCACGTCTGAACAGAGCATCTGTAACCTGCTTGACACAAGTGCGGACAGCTGATTGGAAGACAATGCAAAGGTCACCCACCGACCCCTGGAAGGAACCAGAGGTATAGAAGTTGAGGGCAGCTGTGATCTTTAGAACTACTGGCATGGGCTGTCCACCCACACAGCAGCAATCTCAGGCCCAATCATCTGACAGACATAGTTGACTATCTCCCTTGAGAGATGGAGCCTCCTTCGGTACTGCACCTCAGGCATATTGAGATAGTGGCTTCGCCACCTGTATACCCAGGCAGCAGGATAGTGGTGTCTTCTGTGGCCCCTTCCTCCTTGGACTACCTCTTGGTCCTGCACCTCTTGTGCCTGTGCCTCTCCTCCCAAAGGTGACTCCCCTGGAGGCTGCACGTGCACTCCTGGCCTCCTCCCCCTTTTAGCTCTCCCTTCCTCCTCAGAGGAGGTGCCTCCATTCCCAGGCTAAGGGAAGGCTTCCTGAAACCTGCAGGCCCAAAAACAATTCTTCATTGCAGAGTGCTGACCTGAAGGTTGAGTCCAATCTAAGCAGCTGGTATGTGTTTTGAAGTATTGCAGCTCACACAGGCAAGTATCAGTTACTTTGCAAATTAAATACTTGTCAGAGCACACTCGCAACCCCCACTGAGCCCTCTTATCCTGCCTGTGGGTGAGGTTTATACAAGTGTCTCTTACCCGCCTGCCTGTTGCGCCCGTGCGATGACCCGAAGATTGCACGGGTGCTGAAAAATCATTGTCAATTGGTGCCTCAAGGGCTTTAAGTGGCCCGTTAATTAATGGCGGGTGCGCGTCGGAGATCATTACGTGCCCACCCAACGAAATATTGTGATGGCACACGGTGAAATCAGGGCGCTCGCCCAACGTCACCACGCGTCATTTTTAGCATGGGCGTGTGGGTCCCACCCCTGCACGCCAACGGGAAAATTCTGCCCCAAGTCTCTGGAACGGGGTTTGAACTCACAGCCTTCCAACACAGGCAAAAGTTCAACCATAGACAAGGAAGACACCTTCAGGTTCTTCGGATGGCATAGCCAACAACTTGCAGTGTAAAAACTGACATGGACAAATATGGGTTAATTAAGGAAAGCCAGCATGGATTTCTTAATGGAAAATCATGTTTAACTAACTTGTTAGATTTTTTCTAAGAGGTGACTAACAGGGTTGATGAGGCAATGCTATTGCTGTGGTGTACATGGATTTTCAAAAGGCATTTTAAGGTTGTAAGCAAGATTATAGCTCATGGAATAAAAGGGACAGTAGCAACATGGATACAGAATTGGCTGAGTGACAGGAAAGAGGGAGTAAGGGTTAATGGATGTTTTTTGGGGTGGAGGAAGGTTTGTAATGGAGCGTCCCAGGGGTCAGTATTAGGGCCACTGCTTTGCCTGATAAATATTAATGATCTAGTCCTTGGTGCACAGGGAACAATTTCAATATTTGCGAACGATACGAACATACAAAATAGAAGTCGGCCATTCAGCCCCTCAAGACTGCGCCATAATTCAATAAGATCATGGCACATCTGTTTGTGTTTCAAATTCCACATTCCTATCTTTCCCGAGAACCTTCAATTCCCTTGCCTAAAAAGAATCTACCTTTGGCTTAAAAATATTCAACGACCCCAACTCCACAAACTTCTGAGGCATAGTGTTCCAAAGTTGCACAACGCTCAGAGAAAAACATTTTTCCTCATCTCTGTCCTAAAAGGGTGACCCCTAATTTTTAAAAGTGTCCCCTAGTTCTGGACTCACCACATCCACATGGACGTCCAATCCCTCTACACCTCCATCCCCCACCAGGATGGTCTGAGGGCCCTTAGCTTCTTCCTCAAACAGAGGCCCGAACAATCCCCATCCACCACTACTCTCCTCCGTCTGCCTGAACTTGTTCTCACGCTGAACAATTTCTCCTTCAACTCCTCTCACTTCCTCCAAATAAAAGGTGTGGCTATGGGTACCCACATGGGCCCCAGCTATGCCTGTCTCTTTATGGGGTATGTGGAACATTCCTACTCCGGCCCCCTTCCACGACTCTTTCTCCGGTACATCGATGATTACTTCGGTGCTGCTTCGTGCTCTCGTCGGGACTTGGAAAAATTTATTAATTTTGCTTCCAATCTCCAACCCTCCATCATTTTCACGTGGTCCATCTCTGACACTTCCCTTCCCTTCCTTGACCTCGCTGTCTCAATCTCTGGTGATAGACTGTCCACCATTATCCATTACAAGCCTACTGACTCCCACAGCTACCTCGACTACAGCTCCTCACACCCCGCTTCCTGTAAGAACTCCATCCCATTCTCTCAGTTCCTTTGCCTCCGTCGCATCTGTTCCGATGATGCTACCTTCAAAAACAGTTCCTCTGACATGTCCTCCTTCTTCCTTAACCGAGGTTTTCCACCCACGGTCGTTGACAGGTCCCTCAACTGTGTCCGGCCCATCTCCCACGCATCCGCCCTCACGCCTTCTCCTCCCTCCCAGAAACATGATAGGGTCCCCCTTGTCCTCACTTATCACCCCACCAGCCTCCGCATTCAAAGGATCATCCTCCGCCATTTCCGCCAACTCCAGCATAATGCCACTACCAAACACATCTTCCCTTCGCCCCCACTGTCGGCATTCCATAGGGATCGTTCCCTCTGGGACACCCTGGTCCACTCCTCCATCACGCACTACTCCCCAACTCCCACCTATGGCACCTCCCCATGCCCACGCAAAAGATGTAACACCTGCCCCTTCACTTCCTCTCTCCTCACCGTCCAAGGGCTCAAACACTCCTTTCAAGTGAAGCAGCATTTCACTTGCATTTCCCCCAACTTAGTCTACTGCATTCATTGCTCCCAATGCGGTCTCCCCTACACTGGAGAGACCAAACGTAAACTGGGCGACCGCTTTGCAGAACACCTGCGGTCTGTCTGCAAGAATGACCCAAACCTCCCTGTCGCTTGCCATTTCAACACTCCACCCTGCTCCCTTGCCGACATGTCTGTCCTTGGCTTGCTGCATTGTTCCAGTGAAGCCCAATGCAAACTGGAGGAACAACACCTCATCTTCCGACTAGGCACTTTACAGCCTTCCGGACTGAATATTGAATTCAACAACTTTAGGTCTTGACCTCCCTCCTCCATCCCCACCCCCTTTCTGTTTCTTCCCCCTTCCTTTTGTTTTTTTTCCCAATAAATTATATAGATTTTTCTTTTTCCCACCAATTTCCATTATTTTTAAACATTTTTAAATCTTTTATGCTCCCCCCACCCCCACTAGAGCTACATCTTGAGTGCCCTACCATCCATTCTTAATTAGCACATTAGATAATATCACCAACTTCGACACCTATGTGTGCTTTTGTTCTGCCGTCTGTGACATCTTTTGATGATCTGCTTCTATCACTGCTTTTGCCTACAACCACACCACCCCCCTCCACTTCCCCCCCCCCCAAACATCATCTCTCTCTCCCCCCCCCCCCCCCCCTACACACACACACACACACACACACACACACACACACACACCTTAAACCAGCTTATATTTCACCCCTTCCTGGGATTCACCTAGTTCTGTCGAAGGGTCATGAGGATTCGAAACGTCAACTCTTTTCTTCTCCGCTGATGCTGCCAGACCTGCTGAATTTTTCCAGGTAATTCTGTTTTTGTTTTCCACCTTGTCGAGACTGTTCAGAATCTTATATACTTCAAATATACAAAACTTGGAAGCATTGTGAGCTGTGAGGAGGGTGGTGTAGAACTTTAAGAGGACATAGACAAGTTGGTGGAATTGGTGGATAAGTGGCAAATGAAGTTCAATGCGATAAAACGTGAGATGATGCATTTTGGTAGGAAGAACATGGAGCGACAGTACAAAATAAAGGGCGCCACTCTAAAAGGGGTGCAGTAGCAGAAGGACCTGGGTGTATGTCTGGAAGCTGGGCACATTTCCAGTGCCCAGGGCCAGCATGTGTGCGGGAAGTGTCTCCAGCTGCAGTTCCTGGAAGCCCGGGTTCTGCTGGAGGGGCAGCTGGGGACACTGTGGAGCATCCGCGAGGTGGAGAGAATCATGGACAGCATGTATAGAGAGGTGGTCACACTGCAGGCTAACAGTCCACAGACAGGAAGGGAATGGGTGACCACCAGGCAAAGCAAGAGGACTAGGCAGGCAGCGCAGGAATCTCCTGTGGCTATTACTTTGCAGAACAGATATACAACTTTGGATACTGTTGGGGGGAATGGCTTCTCAGGAGAAAGCAGCAACAGCCAAATTCGTTCCACCGCAGTTGGCTCTGCTGCAAAGGGGAGGAGTAAAAAGTGTGGGAATGCAATAGTTATAGGGGACTCAACTGTAAGGGGAACAGATAGGTGTTTCTGTGGCCGCAAACACATCTCCAGGATGGTATGTTGCCTCCCTGCTGCTAGGGTCAAGGATGTGTCAGAGCGGCTAGAGGACATCCTGAAGGGGAAGGGTGAACAGCCAATGGTCGTGGTACACATTGGTACAAACGACATAGGTAAAAAAAGAGATGAGGTCCTAAAAGCAGAATATAGGGAGTTAGGAAGTAAGTTGAAAATTAGGACCTCAAAGGTAGTGATCTCAGGATTACTACCAGTGCCACGTGCCAGTCAGAGTAGAAATAGCAGGATATATCAGATGAATACGTGGCTGAAGAGATGGCGTGAGGGGGAGGGTTTCAGATTCCTAGGGCATTGGGACCGGTTCTGAAGGAGGTGGGACCAGTACAAACTAGACAAGTTACACCTGGGCAGGATCGGGACTGATGTCCTAGGGGGAATACTTGCTAGAGTGGTTGGGGAGGGTTTAAACTAAAATGGCAGGGGGATGAGAACCTATGCAAGGAGTCAGAGGAAGGGAAATCAAAGACAAGAACAAAAGACAGAAAGGGGAATAAGAAAAGTGATAGAGAAATCAATGGCAAGAATCAAACAGGGCCTCAGTGAAAAATAGTGGGAATGGGACAAGTAACGTTAAAAAGACAAGCTTTAAGGCTTTGTGCCTTAACGCGAGGAGCATTCTCAATAAAGTGGATGAATTAACCGCGCAAATAGATAAACAGGTACAATATAGTCGGGATTATGGAGACATGGCTGCAGGTGACCAGGGATAGGAACTGGACATCCAGGGGTATTCAGTATTTAGGAAGGACAGACAAAAAGGAAAAGGCGGTGAAGTTGCATTGCTGGTTGAAGAGGAAATTAATGCAATAGTGAGGAAAGATATTTGCTCCAACGATGTAGAGCTGAGAAACGCTAAGGGGCAAAAAACTTTAGTGGGGGTTGTATATAGACCCCCAAACTGTAGTGGCGATGTTGGGAATGGCATTAAACAGGAAATTAGAGACGCATGCAATAAAGGAAAATCTGTAATTATGGGTGACTTTAATCTGCATATAGATTGGGCAAATTAAATTAGTAACAATACCATAGAGGAGGAATTCCTGGAGTTTTTCTGGACCAATACATTGAGGAACCAACAAGAGAACAGGCCTTCCTAGACTGGGTATTGTGTAATGAGAAAGGACTAATTGGCAAATCTAATTGTGCGAGGCCCCTTGGGGATGAGCGACTATAATATGATAGAATTCTTCACCAAGATGGAGAGTGATGTAGTTGATTCTGAGACTAGGGTCCTGAATCTTAATAAAGGAAACTACGATGGTATGAGGTGCGAGTTGGCTATGATGGATTGGGAAACAATACTTAAAGGTGGATAGGCAATGGCAAGCATTCAAAGAGCGCATGGGTGAACTGCAACAATTGTTTATTCTGTCTGGTGAAAAAGTAAAACAGGAAAGGTGGCCAAACCATGGCTTACAAGGGAAATTAGAGATAGTATTAGATGCAAGGAAGAGGCATACAAATTGGCCAGAAAAAACAACAGACCTGAGGATTGGGAACAGTTTAGAATTCAGCAAAGGAGGACCAAGGGATTGATTAAGAAGAGGAAAATAGAGTACGAGAGTAAGCTTACAGGGAACATAAAAACTGACTGTAAAAGTTTCTGTAGGTATGTGAAGAGAAAAAGATTGGTGAAGACAAATGTAGGTCCCTTACAGTCAGAAACAGGGGAATTTATAATGGGAAACAAAGAAATGGCTGACCAACTAAATACATAATTTGGTTCTGTCTTCACAAAGGAGGACACTAATACCAGAAATGTTCGGGCAAACAGGGTTTAGTGAGAGGGAGGAACTGAAATAAATCAGTATTAGTAGGGAAATAACGTTGGGGAAATTGATGAAATTGAAGGCCGATAAATCCCTGATAATCCACATCCCAGAGTACTTAAGGAAGTGGCCCTAGAAATAGTGGATGCATTGGTGGTCATCTTCCAAGATTCTATACACTCTGGAACAGTTCCTACAGATTGGAGGGTAGCTATTGTAACCCCACTATTTAAAAAGGGAGGTAGAGAGAAAACAGGGAATTATAGACCAGTCAGCCTGACATCGATAATGCGGAAAATTCTAGAGTCCATTATAAAAGATTTAATAGCTGAGCACTTGGAAAACAGTGGCAGAATCGGACAGAGTCAGCATGGATTTATGAAAGGAGCTTTTTCTGAATGGCAGTGACTAGTGGGATACTGCAGGGATTGGTGCTGGGACCCCAGTTATTCACAATATATATTAATGATTTTGATGAAGGAATTAAATGTAATATCATTAAATTTGCAGATGACACAAAGCTGGGTGGGAGGGTGAGCTGTGAGGAGGATGCAGAGATGCTTCAGTGTGATTTGGACAAGCTGGGTAAGTGGGCAAATGCATGGCAGATGCAGTATAACGTGGATAAATGTGAGGTCATCCATTTTGGTAGCAAAAACAGGAAGGCAGATTATTATCTGAATGGCTATAAATTGAGAGAGGGGAATGTGCAACGAGACCAGGGTGTCGTTGTACACCAGTCACTGAAAGTAAGTATGCAGGTGCAGCAGGCAGTAAAGAAGGCAAATGGTATGTTGGCCTTCATAGCCAGAGGATTCGAGTACAGGAACAGGGATGCCTTGCTGCAATTGTACAGAGCCTTGGTGAGACCACACTTGGAATATTGTGTGCAGTTTTGGTTTCCTTATCTGAGGAAGGATGTACTTGCTATAGAGGGTTTACCCGACTGATTCCTGGGATGGCGGGACTGACATATGAGGAGAGGTTGAGTCGATTAGGATTATATTCACTGGAGTTCAGAAGAATGAGGAGGGATCTCATAGAAACCTATAAAATTCTAACAGAACTAGACAGGGTAAATGCAGGAAGGATGTTCCTGATGGTGGGGGGAGTCCAGAGCCAGGGGTTACAGTCTGAGAATATGGGGTAGACCATTTAGGACTGAGATGAGGAGAAATTTCTTCACCCAGAGAGTAGTGAGCCTATGGAATTCGTTACCACAAAGTAGTTGAGACTAAAACATTGTATGCTTTCAAAGAGGTGTTAGATATAGCTCTTGGGGCGAAAGGGATCAAAGGGTATGGAGAGAAAGCAGGAGCAGGCTATTGAGTTGGATGATCAGCCATGATCATAATGAATGGCGGAGCAGGCTCGAAGGGCCGAATGGCCTACTCCTGCTCCTAGTTTCTATATTTCTATATGTACATTAGTCATTGCAGGTGGCAGGGCAGGTTGAGAGAGCGATTACTAAAGCATACAGTATCCTAGGTTTTATTAATAGGGGCTTAGAGTAAAAGAGCAAGGAAGTTATGTTGGGTGTGTACAAGACACTAGTTAGACTTCAGCTGGAGTACTGTGTACAGTTCTGGGTGCCACATTTTAGGAAGGATGTGAAGCTATTGGACAGAGTGCAGAAGAGGTTTACGAGAATGATTCCAGGATTGAGAAACTTCAGTTTGGACTCTTTTCCTTGGAGAAGAGAAGGTCAAGAGGAAATTTGATAAAATTATGAGGGTCCTGTACAGAGTAGATAGCGAGAAACTGTTTCCATTGGCAGAAAGATCAAGAAACAGATGGCACAGATTGTAAGTAATTGGTAGAAACAACAAAAGTGATATATGAGAAAAAAACTTATTCACACAGTGAGTGGTTAGGGTCTGGAATGCACTGCCTGACAGTGTGATGGAGGCAGGTTCAATTGAGGCATTCAAGAGGGAATTAGATGATTATCTGAAAAGAAATAACATGCAGGTTTACGGGGAGAAGGCAGGAGAAATTCATTCAGAGGTGAAATGCATTCTGAGCGGTGGTGCAGATAGGATGAGCCGAATGGCCTCCTTCTGAGATGCAACAATCCTGTGATTCTTTGTGAAGGATCATCAAATGGTACCAAGTGCATTAGTTACTTCCTTCCCCCCCCCCAACACATTATAATGACTGGGGCCACAGAAAATTAGTGACCCGACGTTACATTTCTATTGTCAACTTGATCCACAACAAGTTAGAAATAGCAGTATGTACAAGCTCATAAAGCAGACAAATTCCAAGGGAAGGACATGCTTAACTAAAAAAGTTAAAGATAGTATCAAACTTAAAGAAAAAAGCCTATATTTTAAATGTATTTTAAAAAGAGTTAACTAAGTGAGCTTTGGTCCTACAGTAAGTGAGGCTGGGGAATTAATAATGGAAAATAAGGAGATGGCAGATGAATTGAAAAGATATTTTGCATCGGTCTTCACTATAGAGGATACAAGTAACATCCCAGAAATAGCTGTAAATCAGGAAATGGAAAGGTGGATGAGGAACTCGAGAAAATTACAATCACCAGGGAAGTGGTACTGAGCAAATTGTTGCAGCTGCGGGCGGACAACCACCAGGGTCCTGATGGGCTTCATATGAGGGTCTTAAAAGAAGTGGCTAGTGAGATAGTTAATGCATTGGTTTTAATTTTCCAAAATCCCCTAGCTTCAGGGAATATCCCATTAGATTGATAAATAATGAGTGTAAATCCTTTCTTCAAAAAGGGAGGGAGGCAGGAACCACATGCCCATTAGCTTAACAGCTGTCATAAGGAAAATGTTAGAAGCTACTATTAATGATGTTATAGCAGAGCACTTGGAAAAAGTTCAGGGTAATCAGGCAGTCAACATATTTTGTTTGTGGGAAATTATGTTCAACTAACTTATTGAAGTTCTTTGAAGATGTAACATGTCCTGTGGATAAAGGGAAACGGTGGATGTACTGCTCTTAGATTGTCCAAAGGCTTTTGATGAGGTGCCACATCAAAGGTTATTGCAGAAAATAAAAGCTCATGGCGTAGGGAGTAGCATATTGGCATGGACAGAAGATTGGCTAGCTAACAGGAAACAGAGTGTAGGCATAAATGGGTCATCCTCTGGTTGGTAAGTTGCAATGAGCAGTGAGCCACAGGAATCAGTGTTGGGGCCTCAACTTTTTACGATTTATGTAAATGACTTGAATGTATGGTTGCTAAATTTGATGATGACACAAAGGTAGGTAGAAAAGTATGTTGTGAAGAGGACATATGGAGGCTACAAAGGGATATAAATAGGTTAAGTGAGTGGGCAAATTTCTGGCGAATGGAGTATAATGAGGGAAAATGTAAAATTGTCCATTTTGGCAGGAAGAATAAAAAAGCTTATTATCTATTTGGTAAGAGATTGCAGAGCTCTGAGGTGTAGAGGGATCTGGGTGTCCTAGTGCATGAATTGCAAAAGGTTTGTATAATGGTACAGTAAGTAATTAAGAAAAGCTAATAGAATGTTATCCTTTATTGCCAGGGGAATTGAATACAAAAGTAGAGCGGTTATGCTTCAGTTATACAGGGCGTTGGTGAGACCATATCTGGAGAGCTGTGTACAGTTTTGGTCTCCTTATTTGAGAAAGGACATAGTTCAGGGAACGTTTACTTGACTAATACCTGGAATGGGAGGGCTGTGTTATGAGTAAACGTTGGACAGGCTCGGTTTGTATCCGTTGGGTTTTAGGATGATAAGAGGTGACTTGAATGAAACATATAAAGATCCTGAGTGGTCCTGATAGGGTGGATGTCAAAAGAGGTTTTCTCTAGTGAGAGAATCTAGAACTAGGGGGTCACTGTTTAAAAATAGGGGGTCGCCCATTTAAGACCGAGATGAGGGGAAATGTTTCTCTAAGGGTCATGAATCTTTGGAACTCTCTTCCTCAAAAAGTGGTGGAAGCAGAGTCTTTGAATATTTTTAAGGCAGAACTAGACAGATTCTTGATAAACAAGCAGTGAAAGGTTATCAGGGGTAGGTGGAAATGTGGAGTTGAGTTACCATCCGATCAACCATGATCTTATTGAATGGTGGAGCAGATGTGAGGGGGAGTGGCCTACTTCTGCTCCTAATTTGTATGTTCATATGTTTGTAAATTACGGATGTCAAGGAAAATCAAATGTGATAACTTAAAAAAACAAAAATAGCACAACTCTGAAACACCAGAACCACTGAAATGCATACACAGAAGTTAAGGACAAGTGCTTTACATCCATTATTCGCTTACCAAACAGGCAAGGGTATTGTGATACACAATTTATCCAAGCCCACTGACTGCAACGCAGGCAGCATCCCAACTCAATGTTGCCTGCTCATTTCAACGATTCCAGCCTTCATGGAGCACAAATCTGCTGTCCTCTCTGAGGAAGACAGCATTTGTCCGACAACTACTGCCACTGTGCCAGAGCCCTTTCAGTTGCCCATCAGCCAGGAAGCTAATGCCTCCAATACCAAGATGGTGCCATCCACGACCAGGTCAGTTAGACCCAGAGCTGCTGGAGGTTGTCCTCCAAGGCCACCTGCAGCCTGCACCACTAAAAGTTAGCAGCTTTCAGCCATCAGTGCTACAGCCATTGAGGTAGCACTGCGTATAAGGACAAGGGCAGGCAAAGGCACACAGAAAACAGGACCTAATGGAATGCACAAGGCTGATTAGATTACCCTTGTATGCAAAAAGTAATTATTTCATTATAAATTTGGCTTTTTTTTTTGCATTATGGTCAAGTGGATGCTCTGATGCTTAGGTGGTGGTGTGGGACTACTGGTTAATGGAAAATTGGGGTTGTGGTTATTGGTATCACACTTGGATGTGTTCTTCATGGTCAGTCTAGCTTGAAGGGGTCTGTCGGGGTTGTCTCCTCCCTTCCTCTTTGTCATGCTCCTCAGCTCCATGCTGTATAGCTGGTGGCAAGGACAGTCACCTCATGGTGAGATTGTGCAGCACGCAGCGGACCGCTACAAATCTTGACACCTGCTCTGCTGAGTACTGCAGAATTCCACCAGAGTGGTCCAGGCAGTAGAACTGTTGTTTCATCATGCCAACGGAATGCTCTATCACATTTCATATGGCAGAATGGTTTTCATTGTAAAGATGTTGCACATGTGCGCATCAGAGTCATTAGTCACATGGTCAGCAGACAGCCCTTGTTGTTCTGTAGCCACGCTTTGCTTTTCCATGTTGGCTCAAATGCACCGACACAGCAGACTGCTGTGGAACGAAGACACCATGACTGCAATCAGGGTGCCGGACATTGGCCTGCATGATTCTCTACCTAAGGACACACGCCAGCTGAGCGACAGTGGAATTTCTGTTGGTTCCAGCATAAAGTAGTGCTGACATGTGGCACTCAAAAAGTGATGTATGCACAGTCGATGGCATCCTGCACCATAGGGATGCTTGCAATCTGAGAAAAGTCATGTACAGTGCCCAATCTGCCTGCTTCTCTCCAGCAAGATGAGCTAACCCATTCCAGGGGCTCACTGTTCTCAAGGCCAACATCTCTCTAGAGGGCTGTTATACAGGATGCAGAAGGCCACCACAATATCCATTTCCTCCAGTAATGCTTTGGAGGGCACCACCTTAACGGTCCAGACACCAGAATTGCATTCTGAGAAGCTCGCTGGCCTGCTCATTGGTTGTCTTAGTGAGCAGGTGTGTTGCCTCTGTCTGATGCTCTCCTATAGAGGTGAGGAGCCACTCTTCAAGGATATCCCTTGTCCCCTGGGATACATCCACAGACACTGGGGGTTGGGGGAGGGGCCAAAGGAAGGGTGGGGTCGCTGAAATAGAAATCTGTGACAGCTTGGACTACCATGGATTAAGGAATCACTGCAGCTGCCAGGAAAGTGAGTGCACACATGAAGGGAGATCTTGTTGTGAATGTTGAGAGGGTGGAAGTCTTTACTGTTGATGAATCTGACCTGTCTGCCACTAGGTGCCTCAGGTGCATTCCATGATGCCCCGTAGAAAACCAGCAATTGCAGCAAAACCCAATACCCTCTGTGCCTAAGAGGCTTCAAATGTCATTACTATGTTGTCAAGGTCTGGCATATAGAGCTTCAGTGATTTTTTAAAAATTTGTTCATGGTGTATTAGCACCGCTGGCAAGATCAGCATTTGTTGCCCTCACGTAGATGCACTTGAAAAGGTAGTGGAGAGCTGCTTTTTTGAACCACTGCGGTCTAAGTGGTGTGGCTAACCCACAATGCTATTGGGGAGATAGCGCCAGGATTTTGACCCAGTGAAGGAACGGTGATATAGTTCCAAGCCAAGATGGTATGTGGCTTGGAGGGGTACTTGCAGGTGGTGGTGTTTCCATGTGAGTGCTACCTTTGTCCTTCTGGATGGTAGATATCACAGATTTGGAAAGTGCTGTTGAAGGAAACTTAACGAATTGCTGCAGTGTATCTTTTAGGTATGGTATGCAGTGCTTGAGAGATATCAAATTGCACAGCTGATCCTTGGAAGGAACCAAAAGTGAAGTTCAAGGCCATAGTAATTTTAACAGCTACTGGCAGGGCATGGCAATGGGTGCTGTAAGGTATGTTTGGAGATTCGCAGTCTCCTGCTGCACTGGGTTTCGGTCATGTCCAGGTAGCTCCTTCCTTGGCAGCAGATCCTTTGTGTAGGATTTGACTCTGTGTTCTTCCTGCCTCTTGCTTCTGCCCCTGCCCTCCTGATGTCCAGGGCTCTGCCCTTCCTGCAGAAAGTGCTACCCATCATCGCCACTGGGGCGAAAATCTGAGACTTGTGCACCCATTGCCTGATGGTGCCTTCCTTGTATTCAGCAAGTTGCCAGCTTGTCCTTGGTTGCTTTGCCTCCTGTGCCCCCCTCCACACACTGCTTTCTGGGGAAGAGAATTCCACATATTAACAACCCTTTGAGAGAAAAAATTTCTCATCTCCATCTTAAATGGTAGGCCTCTTAATCTGAAACTATGCCCCTCAGCTCTAGTCTCTCCCACAAGTAGAAACATCTTCGCGGTATCTACCCTATCAGCTGGGTAGAGTGTCCTGCAGTCAGCACCATGGTGAAGCAGTCTGGGAAGAGCATCCTGTAGTGAGCATCGCGGTGAAGCAGTCATTTCAAAAAGTAGCATCAACACAAAGGTGAGAGCTGATTGGTGAGTAGTGGGTAAGTGTTTTTCTCCAGTATAAAATAGATTAAGCTAAGGAAAGGAAAGGGTTCTAATTTTTATTTAAAGTACATAAATAATTTAACTTTTTTTTACTGTATTTAACTTAAAGTAAAGGTTTTTTTTTCAACTAGAGGCATGGCAGGGCAGCTCAGTCTCGTGTTATATACCACCTGCAACATGTGGGAAATCCTAGATGCTCCTTGAGCTCTGACCGGCCACGTGTGTAGGAAGTGCCACCAGCTGCAGCTACTTGAGCTCTGAGTTTCAGAGCTTGAACTGCAGCTGGAGGTACTGAGGTGCACCGCGAGGCTGAGAGTTTCGTGGATAGCACGTTTTTAGATGTGGTCACCCTACAGCTTATGGAAGTGCAGACAGAGAGGGAATGGGTGACCAGTCAGAAGAAAGGTGTCAGACAAGTAGTCAGGAAGTTCCCAGGGTGCATCTCGCTCAAGAACCATTTTTCTGTGTTGGACAACGCCCAAGAGTGACAGTTCTTCTGGGGAGTGCAGCCACGCTCATGGCACTGAGTGGCTCAGCTACACAGGGCAGGGAGGAAAAAGAGGGGAAAAGCAATAGTGGTAGGAGACTCGATAGTAAAGGGAACAGACAGGTGTTTCTGCAGCCGTAGACGTGACTCCAGGATGTAATGCTGCCTCCCTGGTGTTAGGGTCAAGGGTGACACTGAATGGCTGCAGGGCATTCTAAAGGGGGAGGGCAAACAGACAGAGATCGTGCTACATATTGGTACCAACGAACTAGATAGGAAGAGGGATGAGGTCCTGCAGGCAGAATTTAGGGAGCTAGGAAACAGATTAAAAAACAGGACCTCAAAGGTAGTAATCTCTGGATTACTTCCGGTGCCACGTGCTATTAAGTATAGAAATAGGAGGTTAGTCCAGATGAATGCGAAGCTGGTGAGATGGTGCAGGAGGGAGGGCTTTAGATTTCTCGGACATTGGGACCGTTTCTGGGGGTAGTGGGACTTGTACAAGGCGGACGGGTTGCACCTGAACCGGAATGGGACCAATATCCTTGCAGGGAGGTTTGCTAATGCTGTTGGGGAGGGTTTAAACTAACTTGGCAGGGGGATGGGATCCTGAGAGGAGGTTCAGCAGGAGGAGATGCACAGCCAAAATTAGAAGAGAGAGCAAGTGAGTCTGGAAGGCATAGAAATTATAGGCCAGTTAAGGCACAAGGGAGCTTGGCAAGGTTGGGTGGCATTTATTTTAATGCAAAGAGTCTGACAAATAAAGCAGACGAGTTGAGGACATAAATTAACTCATGGAATTATGATGTAATTGCTGTCACAGAGACATGGTTGAGAGACGAGCAGGATTGGCAGCTCAATATTCCAGGATATAGCATCTTCAGGCAAGACAGGGAAGGAGGTAAAAGAGGAGGGGTTATCGCAATATTGATCAAGGAATCAATTACACCAGTAAGGAGGGATGACATCTTAGAAGGCTCCTCAAATGAAGCCATATGGGTAGAACTGAAAAACAAAAAAGGAGCAATCACATTGCTGGGAGTGTACTACAGGCCCCCAAACAGTCAGAGAGAAATAGAAGAGCAGATATGTAGGCAAACTTCAGAGAAGTGTAAAATAATAGAGTAGTAATACTGGGGGATTTCAACTTCCCCAACATTAACTATGTTAGTCATAGTGTGATGGGTTTAGAGGGAAGGGAATTCTTAAAATGCATCTAGGAGAGCTTTTTAAGCCAATACATAGAAGGTCCTACAAGAGAGGTCCTGGACTTAATTTTAGGAAATGAAGCCGGGCAAGCGGTAGAGGTATCAATGGGGAAGCATTTTGCAGATAGTGATCATAGCTCCATTAGATTCAAGGTTGTTCTGGAAAAGGACAAGGATGGGTCAGAAATCAGAATTCTAAATTGGAGGAAGGCCAATTTTAATAAGATCAGACATGGTTTGGCCAGAGTGGACTGGGAGCAGCTACTTTTAGGTGAATCTGCGTCAGAGTAGTGGGACTCATTCAAGAAGGAAATAGGGAGAGTACAGGGCCAACATATTCCAGTAAAGATAAAGGGTGGGACCAACAAATACAGGGAACCCTGTATGTCGAGGGATATACAGGACTGGATAAAGAGAAAAAGGGAGGTTTATGGCAGATAATGAGGGCTCAAAACAGCGGAAACCCTAGAGAAGTATAGAATGTATAGGGGAGAACTTAAAAAGGAAATTAGGAGAGCAAAAAGGGGGCATGAAAAAACATTGGCAGGTAAAATAAAGGAAAGTCCAAAGTTATTTTACAAGTACATTAAGTGTAAGAGGATAACTAGGGAAGAGTAGGGCCCATTAAGGACCATAGTGGTAATTTGTGTGTGGAGCCAGAAGATGTAGGTAGAGTTCTAAATGAATACTTTGTGTCAGTGTTCACAAGTGAAAGGGACGGCGTGGGTATGGAAATCAGGCAGAAGGGCTGTAATATAATTAAAGAAATTAGCATAGAAAGGGGGGAGGTTCTAAGTGGTCTGGCAGCCCCGGATGAAATGTATCCCAGGCTGTTGAGTGAGGCAAGGGAGGAGGTAGCAGGGGTGCTGGCAATAAATTTCAATACCTCTCTGACCACAGGAGAGGTGCCAGAGGACTGGAGGACAGCCAATGTGGTACTATTATTCAAGAAGGGAGGAAGGGATAAACCAGGGAACTACAGGCCAATCAGTCTAACCTCAATGGTGGGGAAACTATTGGAAGCAATTGTGAGGGACAGAATTAATCTACACTTGAAGAGGCAGGGATTAATCAAGGACATTCAGCGTGGTTTTTTTTAAGGGGAAGTCATGTCTGACCAATTTGATTGAATTTTTCGAAGAGGTGACCAGGTGTGTAGATGAGGGCAATGCATTTGACGTAGTGTTCTTGGACTTTAGCAAGGCTTTTGATAAGGTCCCGCATGGGAGACTGATAGTGAAGGTAAGAGCCCATGAAATCCAGGGCAATTTGGCAAATTGGATCCAGAATTGGTTAAGTGGCAGGAAGCAGAGGGTGATGGTCGAGTGGTGTTTTTGTGACTGGATGCCTGTGTCCAGTGGGATTCCACAGGGATCGGTGTTGGGCCCCTTGCTGTTTGTGGTATATATAAACAATTTAGACTTGAGTGTGGGAAGGTTGATCAATAAGTTCGCGGATGACACCAAAATTGACGGGGCGGTAAATAGTGAGGAGGATAGCCTTAGATTACAGGAAGATATAGACAGGCTGGTCAGCTGGGCTGATCGGTGGCAAATGGAATGTAATCCAGATAAGCGTGAGGTGATACACTTGGGCAGGACAACAGGGCACAGGAATACGCAATGAATGATAAGACCCTGGGAAATACCGAGGATCAGAGGGACCTTGGTGTGCATGTTCACCGGTCCCTTAAGGTAGCGGGACAGGTAGATAAGGTGGTTAAGAAAGCATATGGGATACTTGCCTTTATTAGCTGAGGCATAGAATATAAGAGCAGGGAGGTTATGCTGGAACTGTATAAAATGCTGGTTAGGCCACAGTTAGAGTATTGCACATTATAGAAAGGATGTGATTGCACTAGAGAGAGTGCAGAGGAGATTTACCAGGATGTCGCTTGGGCTGGAGAGTTTTAGTTATCAGAAGAAATTGGATAGACTGGGGTTATTTTCCCTGGAGCAGAGGAGATTAAGTGGAAACTTGATTGAGGTGTATAAAATTATGAGGGGCATAGATAGGGTTGACAGGAAGGAACTTTTCCCCTTGGTGGAGGGATAAATAACCAGGGGGCATAGATTTAAGGTAAGGGGCAGGAGGTAAATAGGGGATGAGGGGAAGAATTTTTTCACCCAGAGGGTGGCAGGAATCTGGAACTCACTGCCTAAAAGAGTGGTAGAGACAAAAAGCCTCATAACATTTAAGAAGTATTTGGATGTGCACTTCTGATGCCATGGCATACAAGGCTATGGGCCTAGTGCTGGAAAATGGGATTAGAATAGTTAGGTACTTGTTTGACCAGCACAGATTCGATGGGCTGAAGGGCCTTTTTCTGTGCTGTAGACCTCTATGACTCAAATTCCCTCAGGATCTTATATGTTTCAATAAGATCACTTCTCATTCTTCTAAACTCCAGGGATATAGGTGCAACAGGTAACATTTCTCCATAAAAAAAGCCTAGGAATGAGTAGAGTGAACCTTCTCTGTACTGTTTCTAATGCAATTATATCTTTTTTCAAACAAGGAGACCAAAACTGCACACAGTATTCCAGATATGATCTTACCAAAGCCTGTACAGCTGCAATAAAATTTCCCTACTTTTATATTCCATTCCTCTTGCAATAAATGCCAACATTCCATTTGTCTTCCTAATCATTTGCTGTTCCTGCATACTAACTTTTTGTGATTCATGTACCAGGATATGCAAATCCCTCTGTACCACCAAGTTCTACAATCTGGCCTACGTCAATATTTTTGGGTCCTATCCACCTGTGCTCCTACTCTCAATAGTGCCCAAAAATTCAGCCTCTAGAGTTCAAGACAGACTAAATAATAATCTATCTTTGATATTATATTGTTGCACAAGCCTTTAGCAGGAACTGATTCACAAATTCTATTGTTTAAAACCAATAAAAGTAGTTTAAAACTAGAAAAATTCCAAGAAGGACTTGGGCACAGTGGTTTTACCCAAACATAACTGGTTCATTGGTATTAGTCCAACAAAGAGAGACAATCCCAAATAGCTACTGTTTCAATATATTAAAAAAAACTAATTTATTTGCACATTGTAAACAATATTACAACCAAGTCCACTGACAGGAATCTTAGCTAGACAAATGGAGCACATTTTCACTCTCACAATTTATTTCACCATCATTTTAGTGTACATTAGGTACAATAAAACCTCATCACGTGTTCTTTGGTAATTGGCCAAAAAAAAATTCATTACAAAGGTAGCGTTAAGCCAAAGTCTAGACTTCAACAGAGCAATATTAAAATCAGTCCTGCTGGATCCAATCCATTATCAGAAATTTCACGTAACCACAATTTGACTGAAGTAATTCTAATACATGTTAAAACACTTTCACTGAACCCCAATGCTACACATCTTCTCTATGGATGGTATAAGATTGGGTTCAATTTACCATCAGGTTTGCTTCAATCAATGCACAGATAGGTAGAAGCCCTCATTTTATCATTTGAAAAAAAAACAATGCTCACATTGTTTATGGACATCTGCATAATGTGTTTTAGTAGAAGCAATAATGATTATAACACTTTTATATTCCTCTCACATGCATGGCTTCCTGCTCTGTGCTGAAAATGTTTTAGAAAATTACTCTGTTCAAGACTCAGCAGTGGGACTTAGGACTCAAGCCAATGTGACTGGATAGCTCTGAAGAAAAACCTATCCATTCTCTTTCCATACACAGTGCTAGACAATTTTAATAAAACACACTAAAGCTGTACATATACACAGTACTTCAAAGAAAGCATGTTTTTCCACTTCTCCTTAACATGTTTTAATTTACTGGCCACAGTAGCATGGGCACTGCACTGCCAGCCTTCCACAGTTTGGCACAGGTGACCATTCTTCATGTACAAGCTCAATGAATGTGAGCAAGCTATTTGACTGTGGGAGACATAACAACTACAGTTCGATCCTCATCTAATATTCACTTCCAGCCAGGATCATTGGATAACTACTTTGGCTGATTGTTCTCCACCGCCTGCCCCACCACCCATCCATCCCCAATCCATTGCTGCCATTGCCTAGGAGAACTGAAATCAGTTGTAGCCCTTCCGTACCCAACCCAAACTAAGAACAACTATCTTAACATAAATGAAGGTCAAACCGAGAAGCATAATCTTCTATATTTTTCAGTATCAAGTGGGATAATCTATTAACCAACTGGCAAAAATGGAGAAGTAAGGAAGTGTGGACAACCACAAAAAATATAAGAGCATTATTTTAGGTATTCCATGTGAAAAATTTCTTCAGGGTAATATAGTTTCATTTTGAAAGCCTTATATTGTAATGTATGTTCTTTTGAAAATAAAGGCAGCTTCACAGTACTTGGTGGGAATTTTCAGAAGTAAATGCAGGTTTATATAAGTAAAGTACATTTAAAGGATCCCATAATAAAACACAAATTCAGATGTACTAAACCATCTTAAATGTAAAAGATTAGTTCTTAAATGGGTTGTGTCAAACAGTAATGAATTAAGATCATATCACTGCAAAGGTGTGAAACAAATATTTATATCATAAGATGCCATTAAAACAAATGCAATAGAGGAGTTACACAAACATTATGGCCACCAAATGTCAGAAATGCCTGAATAGATAAAGGAACAAAACAATTAGTTTCTGCATCCCTGGGTGAAGGAGAAGAAATCACTGTCTTTCTTGGTCACTATATTAGAATAGAATCATAGAATGGTTACAGCACAGAAAGAGGTCATTCAGCCTATTGTGTTTGTGTCAACTCTCTACAAGAGTAACTCAGCTAGTCCCACTTCCCTGCCTTTCCCCCTTAGCCCTGCAAATGTTATCTCTTCAGGTAATTCTGCAATTCTATTTTGAAGGCCTCAATAGAATCAACCTCAAACACACTTTCAGGGAATGCATTCCAGATCCTAACCACTCACTACATGAAAAGGTTTTCCCTCAAGTCATTGTTGCTTGTTTTGCTAATCACCTTAAGTAAGTGCCCTCTGGTTTTCAAGCCTTCTGCCAAAGGGAACAGTTTCCCCCTATCTACTCTGTCTAGACCATTGTTTGAAGGGTGCCCATGTGGACATCAGGTTAGGACAGGATTGGATTCACCTCATGTGATCAACACAAAGTCAAGACTCATACACAACCACTTGGTGTTATACTAGTGGGTGGTTATAATTGTATTTCAACAATGAATCCATAGCCTCAGAAAAATGGCATTATAGGAATGTCAATGTTGAACCTTTTCTATATGTAGTCAATGATGCTTAGAATTTGAAAATTTGTCAGCTTAGTCAAGTAAAAGTAGTAGCACTCAGGTTTTGTTGACTTTGGCTTAATACTAACGGATGGAGATAAAGATTCGCTTTGACTTAGCAGTTCATAATTACCTGTACATAGGCCAGCTTGATATGCTGCTCCCCCTTCCTTTACACTTTTAACAAAGATGGTATCCATAGGCTCTGTTCGGCTTTTCTGAAGGCCTGTGAAGTAAAACAAGGTCAGTTTGTAAAGTTATACTATTAGGGAAACTTTTCATACAAAAAAGTGATTTTTCAACCGCTATGCACCTTCAGCTGAACTTTCATTTGCCATGAAGACGTGTTCTGATTCTGGCTGAATTTTTTCCCATTCTGCGAGTCATTAGAATACTAGGGGACAACTGCACAATTTCTGCTGGAGGGTTATGTCAGAATCAGGTGACAGAACTACTGTGGCACAGGTAGAATCCAAGAAGTCTGTCCATGGCAATACGCTGAGGTTCAGCACTGCTACACCCCACGACTGACTGCAGAGGTCTCCTTCATCAAATTTTGAATACAGAGCATAGCAAATGGCCCTTTCTTCCAATGTTCAAACAAGAAAAATGGCAGGAAATATATTTTGTATATGGGTGGGCACACTTTATGCCACAAGCCCTGTGTCTTGGATAAGGATTTTGACGATGGAGGAGGAAGTAGTGGGTAGTAATTAGTGGAGTGATACTAGGTTGAGAAGGTGCATTGAAGGAAAATTTCCTCGAGATCTGTGCGGAAATGTATATTCCATGCTTCTTCTATTTCTAGCAATCGTCCTTTATTTCCAATTTGTGGTGATTTAAAACTTTTGCTCATGTCACGTGATATTTAACATTATTTCAACGATGTGTTAACTGTTGGCCCAGAGTTTGCAGAAGCTTTTGGACATGGAACAGCCTGCTTTCACTCTCATTACCGCTGCGAAACTGACTGCATGACAGGATTTAGCGCATGGGCAGATTAACATGGAAGTCCTGAAGTTGCAGTCTGCCACAGGCTGTGCTGTGCAGACCTTCCACAACCCCCAACCCTAAGCCAAAAATTGGCGAAATCAGTTAATGGGGAAAGATCTTTCCCGTTACTGCTCTCACATCACTGTTACAAGTCCCATTAAAAAATTACACTCTGTTCAAATAGTCCAACTGGGTTTTTAATTGCGATCTATCTAACAATTGCTGAACAACTGATGTAGTCCTGAAAAATATTTTTATATTTGTAGAGTGCTGTTAGATATAATTATCACTAGGTTTATTAAACTAAATTTGAATTATTTTTGAAATTTATTTCATGATATTTGAGCTTCTACCTTCGTCTCATGTGTATGTCACAGAATCACAGAATTCCACAGAATCACAGAATTGTTACAGCACAGCAGGTGGCAAGTTGGCCCATCGTGTCTGCACCAGCTCTCCAAACGAGCAATATTCACTTAGTGCCATTCTCCTGGCTTCTCCCCATAGTCCTGCATATTCTTCCTTTTCAGATAACAGTCTAATTCCCTTTTGAATGCCTCAGTTGAACCTTCCTCCACCACAATCTCAGGCAGAGCATTCCAGACGTTAACCATTCGCTATGTGAAAAAGCTTTTCCTCACATCCCTTTTGCTTCTTATGTCAATCTGCATCCTCTCGTTCTCGCTCCTTTCATGAGTGGGAAAGTTTCTCCCTATCTACTCTGTCCAGGTCCCTCATGATTTTGAATGCCTCTATCAAATCTCCTTTCAGCCTTCTCTTCTCCAAGGAAAAGAGTCCCAACTTCGCCAATCTATCTTTATAGCTAAAGTTCCTCATCCCTGGTGTCATTAATGTATATAATATTATTGGAAAATATTTTTCTTTGAAATTAGACGTTTAGTCTGTGGGTGTGTCTTAGTTGGATTAAAGCCAACTAGTCAGGGTAATTTGATATGTATTAGTTTTGATATGTAAGAGAGATAGAGTGCATTTGCAGTTTTTTTGAATAGAGCATTCAAGAAGTGGGGTGAATTCTGGCACCTAGCAAGCAGAGACCACGCAATATGTTTATAATGCTAATAAAATTGGTACAATGAAAGGGGTTTTATTGTTAGAAGAGGCTGGTGATACAATGAGAATTTACATTCAATGGGCTGTGCTAGGTATTACGTCAGTAGTTTTGTGTGTGTAGAGCAGAGGCAATGTGAGATCAGTTTGGGAATTTGTTAAAAGTTATGAGCACTATAATTTGTAACCATGTGTATGGTTTTAACTTGTGTAAATTAATAAAATGTTTCATTTAGCTTAATATAAAACCTCTCAAGAACTGGTGGTATGATTCCTGAATTTAGAGTTGCATCTCAAACATAACACTTAAAATTATTGGTTCTGACATTTCCCTCTGGGATTTAAAAAAAATTACTCAGCTTTACCAACTGCTTGGAACCATTCTCATCAATCTTTTCTTCACTCTTGCCAATGCCTTCACATCTTTCCGAAGGTCTGGTAACCAGGACCAGACGCTATAATCCAGATGAGGCAAGTTCAACATAGCCTCCTTGCTCTTGTACTCAATGCCCCTATTAATAAAGCTTAGGATACTGTATGCTTTACTAACTGATGTCTCAACCTGTCCTGCCACCTTCAATGACTTATGCACATATACACCTAGGGCCCTCTGCTCCTGCACCCACTTGAGTGTTGTAACCTTTATTTCACATAGTCTCTCTATGTCCTTCCTAACAAAATGAATCACTTTGCATTTTTTTTCTTCTTTCATGGAATGTGGGCTTCGCTGGCTGGGCCAGCATTTAGTGCCCATCCCTAGATACCCTTGAGAAGGTGGTGATGAACTGCCTTCTTGAACTGCTGCAGTCCGTGTGGTGTAAGTACACCCACGGTGCCGTTAGGAAGGGAGTTCCAGGATTTTGAGCCAGCGACAGTGAAGGAACGGCGATATATTTCTAAGTCAGGATGGTGAGCAACTTGGAGGGGAACTTCCAAGTGGTGGTGATCCCATCTATCTGCTGCTCTTGTCCTTCTAGATGGTAGTGGTCGTGGGTTAGGAAGGTGCTATCGAAGAAGCCTTGGTGAATTCCTGCAATGCATCTTGTAGATGGTACACAATGCTGCTAATGTGCATCGGTGGTGGAGGGAGTGAATGTTTGTGGATGTGGTGCCAATCAAGCAGGATGCTTTGTCCTGGATGTTGTCAAGCTTCTTCAGTGTCGTGGGAGCTACACTCATCTAGGCATGTGGAGAATATTCCATCACACTCCTGACTTGTGCCTTGGAGATTGTGGGCAGGTTTTGGAGAGTCAAGAGGTGAGTTACTTATCGCAGGATTCCTGACTCTAACCTGCTTTTGTAGCCACAGTATTAAAATGGTTAGTCCAGTCCAGTTTCTGTTCAATGGTCACTTCCAGGATGTTGATAGTAGGGATTCAGTGATGGTAATGCCATTGAACATCAAGGCACGATGGTTGGATACTCTCTTGTTGGAGATGGTCATTGCCTGACACTTGTGTGGCATGAATGTTACTTCCCACTTGTCAGCCCAAGCCTGGATATTGTCCAGGTCTTGCTGCATTTGGACATGGACTGCTTCAGTATCTGAGGAGTTGTGATTGGTGCTGAACATTGTGCAATCATCAGTCAATATCCCCACTTCTGAGTTCATAGTGGAAGGAAGGTCATTGATGAAGCAGCTCAAGATGGTTTAGCCTAGGACACTACCCCAAGGAACTCCTGCAGTGATGTCCTGGAGCTGAGATGACCAACAACCACAACCATCTTCCTTTGTGTTAGGTATGACTCCAACCAGTGGAGAGTTTTCCCCAATTCCCATTGACTTCAGTTTTGCTAGGGCTCCTTGATGTCACACTCGGTCAAATGCTGCTTTGATGTCAAGGGCAGTCACTCTCACCTCACCTCAGGAGTTCAGCTCTTTTGTCCACGTTTGAACCAAGGCTATAATGAGGTCAGGAGTTGAGTGGCCCTGGCGGAACCCAAACTGGGCGTCAGTCAGCAGGCTATTGCTAAGCAAGTGCTGCGTTATAGCATTTTTGATGACTACTTCCATTACTTTACTGATGATCGAGAGTAGGCTGATGGGGCAATAATTAGCCGCGCTGGATTTGTCCTGCTTGGTGTACAGGACATACCTGAGCAATTTTCCGCATAGCCAGGTAGATGCTAGTTTTGTAGCTGCACTGGAACAGCTTGGCTAGGGATGCAGCAATTTCTGGAGCACAAGTCTTCGGTACTATTGCTGGAATATTGTCAGTGCCCATAGCCTTTGCAGTATCCAGCGTGTACTTCAGCCATTTATTGATATTACATAGAATGAATCAAATTGGCTGAAGACTGACATCTGTGATGCTGGGGACCTCCGGAGGAGGCCGAGATGGATCATCAACTTGGCACTTCTGGTTGAAGATTGTAGCAAATGCTTCAGCCTTATCTTTTGCACTGACGTGCTGGGCTCCCCAATCATTAAGGATGGGGGGTATTTGTGGAGCATCCTCCTCCAGTGAGTTGTTTAATTGTCCACCACCATTCACGACTGGGTGTGACAGGACTGCAGAGCTTAGATCTAGATCTGATCCGTTGGTTGTGGGGTCACTTAGCTCTGTTTATCACTTGCTGCTTATGCTGTTTGGCATGCAAGTAGTGGTGTGCTATAGCTTCACCAGGTTGACACGTCATTTTTAGGTAGGCCTGTGCTCCTCCTGGCATGCCCTCCTGCACTCTTCATTGAACCAGCGCTGATCTCCTGGCTTGATGGTAATGGTAGAGTGGGGAATATGCTGGGCCACGAGGTTACAGATTGTGTTTGAGTACAATTCTGCTGCTGCTGATGGCCCACAGCGCTTCATGAATACCCAGTCTTGAGTTGCTAGATCTGTTCGAAATCTATCCCATTTAGCACGGTGGTAGTGCCACACAACACGGTGGAGGGTATCCTCACTAGGAAGGCAGGGCTTAGTCTCCACAACGACTGTGCGGTGGTCACTCCTACCGATACTGACATGGACAGATGCATCTCCGCATTGAACTTCATCTACCATTTGTCCATCCACTTCACCATCTTGTCAATGTACTTTTTAGTTCTTCACTATCCTCCTCATAGTTCACCATGCTGCAAATTTTGAAATTGTGCCCTGTACACCAAGGTCAAGGTCTTTATAATATATATGTATCAGGAAGAGCAAGGGACCCAACACTGACACCCCAGGCACTCAACTACAAACCTTCCCCCAGCCCAAAAATGTCCATTAACTGCTACTCTCTGTTTCCTGTCACTCAGCCGATTTCATATCCATATTGCTACTGTCCCTTTTATTCCACGAGTTATTACTTGCTCACAAGTCTGTTGTGCGACATTGTATCAAATGCCTTTTGGAAATCCATGTACACAACATCAACGGCATTGCCTCATCAACCCTCTGTTACCTCTTCAAAAAACTACAGGAAGTTAATTAAACACAATTTTGCCCTCAACCAATCCATGCTGGTTTTCCGTAATTAACCCGCATTTGTCAATTTGATTACTAGGGTTATCTTTATACCCTTTTTTGAAGGAGGGTGTAACATTGGCAATTCTCCAGTCCTCTGGCACCACCCCCAAGTCTAAGAAGACTGGAAAATTATGGCCTGTGCCTCTGCAATTTCCACTCTCACTTCCACCTGTATCCTAGGATACATCTCACCCAGTCCTGGTGCCTCATCAACTTTTAGTACAGACAGCCTATCCAATTCCTCCTCCTTACCAATTTTAAATCCTTCCAGTGTATTTGTTACCTCCTCTGTCACAGTCACCCAGATAGCATCTTTTTTCTTGGTAAAGACAGATGCAAAGTATTCATTTAATACTTCAGCTATCCCAACTGTCTCCATGCGTAAATCCCTTTTTGGTCCCTAATCAGCCCCACTCCTCCATTTACCACCTTTTTACTATTTATATGTCTACAGAAGACTTTGGGATTTCCTTTTACATTAGCTGCAAGTCTCTTTTCACACTCTCTCTTTGCATCTCTTATTTGCTTTTTCACTTCCCCTCTGAATCTTTTATATTCAGCCTAGTTATCAAATGTATTTTCTACTTGACATCTTCATAAGCACACTTTTTCTTTTTCATCCTAACCTCTATCTCTTTTGTCATCCAGGGAGCTCTAGATTTGTTTACCCTGCTTTCCCCTTTGAGGGAATATACCTTTTGAATGAAATATCTCTTCTTCGAAGGTAGCCCATCGTTCAGCTACCATTTTTCCTGCCAACCTCTGAGTCCAAATTATTCAGCGCAGATCCATTCTTATCCACTTAAGTTGGCTTTCCCCCAGTCAATTATTCTTAGTCTCGATTGTTTTTTTGTCCTTTTCCATAGTCAACCTAAACTTTACGATACAATGATCACTGTCCCTTAAATGTTCTCCTAGTGATATTTGATCCACTTGGCCTATCTCATTCCTCAAAACCAAGTCCAGCAGTGCCTCCTCTCTCATTGGACTGGAAACATACTGCTGCAGAAAATTTTCTTGAATACATTCCAGGAACTCTTTCCCACTCTGCCCTTTATGCTATTACTATTCCAATCTATATTTGGATAATTAAAGTCCCTCAATATAACTACTCTAGAATTCTTACAGCTCTCTGTAATTTCCTTTCAAATTTGTTCCTCTACATCCTCTCTGCTAATTGGTGGCCTATAGGCTACACTAAGCAATATAATTGCACCATCTTTATTCCTTAGCTCTAGCCAAATAGATTGTGTCCTTGACCCCTCTGGAATACCTGCTCTCTCTCTCTCTCTCTAGCACTGCAATGCTCTCCTTAATCAATACTGTTTCTCCTCCTATTTTTCTTCTTTTTCTATTTTTCCTGAATATCTTGTATCCAGAAATATTTAACACCTAGTCCTGCCCTTCTTTGAGCCAGGTCTCTGCTATAGCCACAACATCATATTTCCACATGTCAATCTGCACCTATAACCCACCAACGTTATTAACCACACTCCGTGCATTCACATATATGCACAGTAACCCTGATTTAGACGTTATTACTTTCTCCCTTACTCTGATCCCACCCAATAACATACAATTTCTTACTCTAGTGCTATCTATCTCTCCCAGTGTTCTTGGTACTCCTCGCTGATATTATCTTCTGGTTCCCACATCCCTATCAAGTTAGTTTAAATTCTCCCCCAGTGCACTAGTAAATCACCCCACAATGAACTCAGTCCAGCTCACTTAGGTGCAACCCATCTGTTCTATATAGGGCCCATCTCTCCAGAGACAATCCCAATGTCTCAAGAAGCTAAAGCCTTCCCTCTTGCACTAACTTTCCAGATTTACATTCATCTGCTTAATCATTCTATTTTAACATTCACTTGTACGTGGTTCTGAAAGTAATCCAGAAATGAGTACTTTTGAGGTCCTGCTTGCTAATATCCTATCTAGCTCCCTAAATTCTGATTACAGGGCCACATCCCTCTTTCTCTCTATGCTGTTCATACCAATGTGTATCACAACTGCTGGTTGTTCACCCTTCCTCCACTTCAAGGTGCAACCAATGATATCCTTGACTCTGGCACCAAGGGAGGCAACACACCATCCTGGATTCAGATTTGTGGCCACAGAAATGCCTGTCTATTCTCCTAACTATCAAATCACCTATCATTATTGCTCTTCCAGTCTTCCTTATACTCCCAATACAGCTGAGCAACCCATGCTGCCATGGGCTTGGTTCTGGCTACACTCCCCAAGTGAGCCATCACTCTCATCAGTATTCAGATCTGAATACAGGTTGGAAAATGGGATGCACTTAGGGCACTCCTGCACTAGCTGCCTGTTTCTACTCAATTGTCTGGTGGTCTCCTCTTCCCCCTCTCCCTTAAACTGCGGAGTGATCACATCTATAAATGTGCTTTCCACGAAGCTCTCAGCCTAATGGATGCTCCACCATGACGCCAGCTGCTGCAACTAATGACACCTCCTGCACAAATGGTTATCCAGGACACAGAAAACATCCTGGAGTTCCCACATAGCACAAATGGTGCATTTTAGAGGTTGGGGCAGCCCTGTCGTTCCTCTGTTAGTTAATAGCCTTGCTACTGAGAATAAACCTTGCTATTAATAAACCTTACTAATAAACTTTATTAATACTGATAAGCCCTACCAGTCACTCTATCCACCATTTTAAGCATTCACTCCTTTCACCACCAATGCACTGTGGCAGCAGTGTGTACCATCTACATGTGCACTGCAGAAACTCACCAGGATTCCTTTAAAAGCACCTTCCAAACCCGCGACCTCTATCACCTAGAAGGACAAGGGCAGTAGATACATGGAAACATTACCGTCTGCAATTTCCTTTTCAAGCCACACACCATCCTGACTTGACATTCCTTCAATGACGCTGGGTCAAAATCCTGGAACTCCATTCCTAACAGTACTGTGGATATTCCTACCACACATGGACTGCAATGGTTAAAAGTAGCAGCACACCGCCATCTTCTCAAGGAATGGGCAATAAATACTCACCTAGCCAGTGACATCCTCATCCCATGAACGAATAAAAAAAGTTAATACACCTTACTAATAGTAATAAACCTTACTTTTAAAAAAGAGATAGATAAGACTCAGCAGTTTATTTCCTAGTTTGGAAATACTCGCCAGTAAATCACCTACCTGCTTCCCTGTGATGTCGCACCACAATTTTTCTTTCTGAACGCGCGCTTTGACTTGGATGACTTTCTTTTGCTGCTTTATCTCCCGAACTCTTTATGGTTGAAGTCTCACCCTTCCCCCTCCTGCTTTATCTCCCAAGTCTCAATGGTTGAAATCTCGCTCTTTTCCCTTGCTGCTTTATCTCCCGAAGTCTCCCTAGTTGAAGTCTTGCACTCTCTCTTGCTGCTTTATGTCCCAAAGTCTCCCAATGTTCCAATATTTATTTTACTCTATGTCATTTTTTTTAAAAAAAACTAATTTGATTTTAATGCTTTTCATTTGCTGGTTGGCTGTGTGAATATCTTAATATGATTGGCTGTTTGGACAGTTTGATGGCATCACTGCAGCTTCACACTGGGAATCTCCATTAAAGAACGCTACAATCAATATAACTATCATTGATTGTTATAAAAGCCCATCTGCTTCACTAATGTCGTTTAGGGAAGGAAATCTGCCATCCTTACCTGGTCTGGCCTACATGCAACTCCAGACCCACAACTATGTGGTTGACTCTTAAAAATGTCCTCTGAAATGGTCTAGCAAATCACTCAAATCAAGGGCAATTAGGGATTCCAAATGGTGGCCTTGCCAGCAATGCCCACATCCCATGAAAGAATAAAGAATGGCAAGAGAGTTAAAATTCTCTCTACAGAGACAGCTAGATCTCTCAGCAAGCCTTTCTTTGAGGTTAGTGACAAGCACCCTTCCTTTGCCACTGATTGCAAAATCCAGGCCATTGTATCTCACAGTTTTACAAGGGTGGATATGGCAAGAGATTTACATCTGATCCACCTGACCTGTGAGACTGGTCTATGTACATTAGAGCTATATACACAAATTTAGACACAGTCATAGAATAATCTTATGTTTTATCAAGTCATAGTTATAGAGTCATTACAGCACAGGTGGTGGTAATATGGTCCATCGAGTTCATACCGGCTCACTATAGAGCAATCCAGTCAGTCCTTTTCCTCTACTCCATCCCCATAGCCCTGAGTTTATTTTTCCCTCAAGTGTCCATCCAATTGCCTTCTGAAATCAATCATCGTCTCTGCTTCCATCATCAGCAAATTCCAGATTATTTCCACTCAATATGTAAAATTGTTCTCTCTCACATCCCCCTGCATCACTTGCCCAAAACCTTAAATCTGTGTCGCGTAGTCCTTATGCCATGAACTAATGGGAACAGCTTTTCTTTGTATTCCTTTTGGTTTTTGGAATGCAATACTTTTATGATGTTATCAACTACAAGTACAGGCAGGGAACTCTTCACACTCCACACTTCTTAAAATGAACAAAGCAGCCCATTGTCTGTTTTCTTTAGCTAGGATTGATAAGTATCTGTTACAGCAGCAGCTATTTTTTATGAAAATATATTTTGAAAAATAATTAAAGCAAGACTCACCTCTTCCATTTCCATTTTCTTCATCCTACAAAAGAATCAAAATAAATTTAGTGAAGTGCAACTGTTGCAATTCTTTGATTGTAACAATTTGAGCAGTTTACTACTTTTACCCCCTTTGAATGGATATTCCTGGTAAATTGCTATTAAGCCTTCTCAATCAACTATAGACTTCATACCAAATAAAACGGAAAGTTCAAGCCAACATATTCATTGTCATGGCAAAACATGTCATGGCAAAATATGCAATTCTTTTAAATTTTCCTAGTCGGTTGATAGTTTTCACTGGGCCAACAAATGAATTGAGCTCAACATATCTGGTATTTTATAAGAAATCCACACTTTCATAGTAGACAGTGGGTAGGCAGTTAAAATTGACCAAATTACTTTGCCATCAGTCACTAGGGCCTGCCACTGTAAAGTAGTGGGATTTAAATAAGGTTCAAATCACTTCCCTATTGATCTGCTCCAAAACCCACCAGGATTTTAAAATTGGGTCTAAGATTTTCTAACATAACTCTGCCCTCTTGATACTCTAAATCAACCTCATGGCCTTTCTCTGAACGTTTCCAGTTTTGGACACTGCCCGTGTACTTCGAAGACCAGAACTGGTTATACTATTTAATTTGCAGCCTGGCCAGACCACAGCACAGCTTCAGCAAGACTGGTTATACATAGTTAATATTATGTTTACCATCAGTCCCTGATCTCCTTCAGCATCTCCCTTTGGTACTTTAACATTATTCTTCATTTTTCCCTGAATTCAACCCAAGTGCAGGCACATTTTCCTTTTAACACTTTTAAGCAGAGCTGCTTGAACCCTATTCCCTTAATCCTACCAAAACAAGGTTTTTTAATGACTGAAAAACTGATGAGTATTTTACAATTGATCATTTATGAAATTCAAGTTAACAAAAAATCACAAGAGCACTGCATGAAAAAAACAGGGGGTGAATACATGTAACTTTTTCATTTGTTTATCTGCTTCCAAATAGATGTCAGTTATGTCCCATTGAGAAAGTGGCTCAATGATGGGGGCACAAAAGTTACTTGATGCTTACATATGATTCAGTCATGGTGTGGTAGAATGAGCTTAGATTTTCTTTGTTTCTGATTTGCTTCAAGACCTTTGAAGTTAGCTGGCAATTATAATTGATTAACCTGATAATTTCTCCCAAGTTGGATGCTGAGTTCCTGCTTGCTGTTTCTCACAAAATCTGGTTGACCCGCAAACTTTCTGGGCAGATAACTGTGAGCCAGCATCATACTACTCCATGGTGCCCTACACAAGTGCAACATTATTCAGCACTACCAGGTTGTGTTGTATGTTTCTAATTTAAGTACCAGTGCTGATGCTGAAGAAAAGCACTGTGTAAACAAACCCATTTAGTCCATAGTCCATAGTTCTACAATATTGCACTTGGCATCACTCCTTTAATTCACAGGTATACTGCTGAGAACAGATCAAGCAATTCAGTTTATGATCTGGTTTTTCCCATAAACAATGTGTCATACCAGGAAATTAACACTCGTAACATGCAAAATTTCTTTTGAAAATGTGGTGTGAAAATGCTCAGACAATACCAAAGTTCAGGTGCTGTTCTGAGAATTACACAAATAGTTGGCTTGGCAGGGGCATGGGAAACATTATTAACTGGAGCCAATGTAATAAAACACCCCAGAATGCAATTCCAGCTCTATTTATGAGTCTGAATACCCTTCACCCTCCTGACAAATTTGGAATGGTGAAGCCACACCAGAAAACAGCTTCATTCTAAGGCTTTCAGGTGAGATATTAAATTGAGGCCCCTCTGCCTAGTCCAGTGGATGTAAAAAAAAAATCCATGACACTATTTCAAAGAGGAGCAGGGGAATTAGCCCTTATGTCCCTAGCCAATATTTATCCCTCAATCAAAATCATAATCTTCAATTTTAGTGTTCCGACTTAAAAGACCATGTTTCATGCCCTGGTGGTCAACTGTCGAGTTATGCTGTGTTAAGGTGGGGCTCAGGAGCCCCATTTTGGCACAGCAGTCTCTGTCGCATTTGATGCGGATGAAGACAGTGGGTTGAGAAGGTGCACATTTTGCTAGTCTCCGTTTTCTCTGGGCCCACTTCTCAGCCTGCTTAGCTTTTGGTTTCTGCTCATATCTTCCAAACCGTCAGCCTCCAGAGGTCAGGGCCATCAGTGACTGTATTCAACTTGTCAGTGTCAATGTCCACCATCTTCATATCTCGCTTTCAGGCATTCTTGTAGCAGAGGTGTGGATGCCCAAGAGGTCGTGACCCAGTGGTCACCATACAGAAGGTCTTTGGGTATACAATCATCATCCATCCAATGCACGTGGCTGAGCCAGCACAGATATCATTGGCTTAGCAAAGAGCGTATTGCTAATGGAATTAGAATGCTTCAGGACATCAAAGTTGGTGACCTTGTCTTGCCAGAGATGCCGAGGATACGCATGAGGCAGCAAAGGTGGAAAATGTTCACCTTTTCTCTTGGCGAGTATATGCTGTCTAGGTCGCACCATTGTAGGTGTGTGCTGAGAATGCAGACTTGTGGAACTCACAGTTTGGTGTTCTCAGTCAGGTTGCTGCTGTTCTACATTCTCTCACTGGGCTTAGACATAGCCGCTGCAACTTGTGATGCCTGTGCTGATTTCAGCATCAAGTGAGATTGCTGGTGATTGTGGAGCCTAGAAATGTAAAGCTATCAACAACCTCTAAGTCACATTGCCTTTGCTGATAATTGGCAATTCAGCAACAACCTTAACATTTCATTTATGTTCCTGATGATAATGGTCAGATCAAACACTTTACAGGTGCTAGAGAGTCCATCAATGTGCTGCTGAAGTTGCTTCTTGGTATGGAACGCTACTGCAGCATCGTGAGTGTAAAGCAACTCTCTGATGAGGATTTGGCGCGCTTTTGTCTTGGATCTCAGGCGAGCAAGGCTGAACAGCTTTCCATCAGTTCTGGTAAGTAAGTTGACATCCTCTGTATAGGCATATGACAGCAGCAAAAAGAAGAATATGCCAGTGCAAAACTCCATTTGGCCCCACTGCAGGTCATAAAGGTTCTGATGTTGCCCCGTCCTAGCTGACCTTACCCATCATGTTGGCGTGGAAAGAGGAGGTCACACTCAGCAGCTTTGGCAGGCAGCCAATTTTTTCCAGAATCTTTAATAAACTGCCCCTGGTCACATGGTTGAATGTTGAGAAATCGTTGGAGGCAATATAGAGTGGTCTCCTTTGTTCACAGCATTTTTCTTGCAGCTGCCAGGCTGAGAAGTTCATGTCAATTGTAGATCTTCCAATTTTGACATCACACTAGATGCATTCAGCCAAGATCTGCAGTCTGATAAAGACAACATAAGCAAATGCTTTTCCCACAATGCTCAGCAGGGAGGTGCTTTGATAGTTGTTGCAATCGCTGTAGCCACCCTTGTTCTTGTACAGGGTCGCAATCTTTGTATCACACATTTCCTGGGACACTGCTTCCTCCCTCCAGCAGAGACAGAGAGTGCCCATTTCTCGTGCTTGATGACCTCAGGCAGTATAGCATCAGCCCATGACAAATGAATCAGTAGCTTTATTAAGTTCCTCCACTGTGGATTCGATATCCAGCTCTGCCATAACTCTGCTTAGACTCTGCCATGGAGTCTATAGCTTCCTTGGTGACATTGTTCACCCTAGAGTACAGTTCAAGGTAGTATCCTGCCCCATCCCTCCAACTGTTTATTGCACACAGTGATGACCTCCCTATCTTTGTTTTCAATGGGGCTGTTTTCTTTGCTGATCAACCTCTTGCCTTTTTGATCGCTTCATACTTACCCCAGGTATTCCGTGTCCAAGGTAATCTGGATATCCTGGCCAAGATGTAACCAGTCATCACTGGGCACAATGCCTAGAAGTCTGTTGGATTTTACTTCATGTGGGCTGTTAGTGCATTTAGAGTCTTCTCACTTGGATCTCTCTTGTAATAAGTGAAATTGGACCCCTTTGTTTCAATGACAGGTTCATCAAAGTGATGTCAGCATCGAACCAATCAACATTTTTCCACTCTTGCTTCCCATTTAAATTGAGAGTGCGCTATTGTAGACTGTGTCTCAAAGTATGTTCCATTTCGGCTCTGCACTGTGTGGGAATGCCCAACAGCACCTGATCAATCAAAGAGAGGAACTGTTGGGTTTTTATCCAGGCAGGCAGTGTGGCTGATGTTGAAACAAAGATGACATTTCCATTTGAATGAAGAAAACAGATGCAGCCCTTGAATCAACCCTTTACTGAACAATGATAAATTTGCTTCAATATATTATCGTCCCTCAGCAAAATATCAGGATAACAAATTATATCAGCTCCAATGCTGGTATAGGAAGTTCATACGTTAATAGTTCCTTTATAACTGATATATATTTCAGAGAGTGTGAAATTTGACATGTCTCCTGCAAAATTCTGAAGAGAATTCCTAAGGACAAATACAATGAGAAAGATTCTTCTTTTATACAATTGCCAAACAACTCAAACCCACACACCCTGTATTAATCTTAGATTGTGGCTGTATTTGTTCCAACATACATGCTCCATTAAACCTTGGGTTCACTGCTAGTTAAAGATCTTTATGCTATTCAGGACATACGTTGATTTCTTCCACAGTTTTATTGCATTGTCTGAAGCACAATGTTTTTTATGAAACATTACCATTTCTTCCCTTCCACCTCTGAATCTTATTTCATTATTTTTAAAAATGTCTCAGTCTGACCTTAAGTGATACTGGTTAAGAGTATCGTATGACCCTAGAAAAGACTACTATTCTACTCCAACATCTTTTTAAAATCATCTGCTGGCCATTGGAACAGAGCATCAAAACCACCAGCTTGGTCCAAAGTTGAACTTCCCCAATGGTAGCTACCTAGTTTTTTCAAATATTTTCCACATAAATCTTCTCCCAAAGGCCTGCTGGACTGATGGATATAAATCCCTTTTTGGAGTGGTTGGGGGAAGGGCCATGTGATGGTCATTACCTCTATAGGAATTTGTGTACGGTCACAATTACCTATATTTTCTCTACTTGTGCACTCACTGGTCCGCTGGACTCCTTATAAATGTTACCCAAGAGCCCAAATCCTAAAAAGGCAGCAGCTGTATCTCAGACCAGCAGGACTTTAACAAAGCCAAAGCGGTCAGAGTTTGATAACCTAAAGCCCCCACCCCAATTAAAGAAGAAAAGAATAAAAGAACTTCATCCACATAACTCTTACCATACCAAGATGTTGGAGAGGTGTGGCATTCCACTTTACAAATGTTCAATATAAGACTGCAGTGTTAATATTTCACAGCATGAGAATTATTCATAAAATTATAGTACTTTTGCATCATTACTTTTATGAAGGATCTATTTTTTGTTGACATTAGCATAGTTCAAGGCCATCAGGGCTGTATGAACCGAACAGGTGAATTAATGTCTAATCATCTGACTGCAATATCCTTCCTGCTAGAAGAAATCTCATGGGAAGGCAGATAACGTACATTCTCTTACAGCACAACACCTCCTGGATAAACAAGCAGGAAAAGTCACTGTTTACTTGACAAACTATCAAGATCTAAGGTGAGTTTTTTTTAAAAGGTCATGAGGAAGGGGGAGAAATACTGTTAAGGGAGGTGGGGGAATACTGTTAAAAATTAAATGAATACAAAATCACGCCAGGATTTCTTTTTAAAAAATATTTTACCTTAAAGATTTTTTTCCCCATATTAGAGAGCTTCCACATAGTTTCAATTCCTAGAGCCGTCAGCTTTTCAATATCCTGCTCAACATCTGCTATAAGGACAACCTTTGAAGTTTGATGTTACATTTGTACAAAAAGTTAAATGACTGGATAGCAGAAGCCATACCATTGCCCCAGTTTTCCCTCCAATCATTCTGGAAATACTCAGCAAATATTCTTGCCCAGAATTTACTGAGTACATAACAGTAAAATACGCTCGTCATTATAAGCCTGTAAACAAAATAGCAATTTGTGGCAAAGAGGAGATATGCTGTATGATTTGTGAATCACCATGCAAAATGTAGAGCTTGCTCTTAAGCTCCCTGTGAGTTTCAAGAACTTGTTGGAGTTGAGCTGCTAAAATAAATTAAACTCATTGCAGAAAGTTTGGGCTGATGATGTAAGATTTTAATGACCAGATTTATCTTCTCCTCTCTGGACCGAAAGGAAATAACTGAAACTGTGAAATCTCATTTCTCCAAAATTGTTCCTTGAGGTTTATAAACTGTATATTTTTTTTTAAATCCTATTTTTCCTGCATCTTTTATTCTTTCTCCCCAATCCAATTTCTTTCATAGAATCATAGAATAGTACATAACAATCAGCCCATCTGGTGTGGATCAACTCCTTCAAAGAGCAATACAGTTAGTCCCACTCCCTTGGCTTTGTCCTCATATACCTACAAGTTTTTCTTAGGTATTCATCCAATTCCCTTTTGAAAGTGACTATAGCAGCTGTACCCACCACTCTATCAGGCAGTGCATTCCAAATCCTAAGTAGTAATTATATGAAAAAGCTTTTCCTCTGGTTCTTTTTCCAATCAGCTCAAAATTGCAGCTTTTGGTCAATTCAACCATTGGATTTAATTTGACTCGAATTCATCCTATTTCATTCTCTATTGTTCCACTGTTACTTTCTTAATCTTTAAACTTTTAATTGGTTAAGAATATTTATGATTGGTCCTGCTGTTCACTCAAGTTCCCAATGCTCTGTTGCGCTTGCTGCACCTTTATCAAGTCACACTTGCTGCAACCAAGAAATTTGTGAACAGTATGGGAATAAAGGTCATCAGGGTCATGAGTGGTGGAGATGAAAAAAATAATGCCATGCAGCAAATTGTGCTCTTTTGCAGTGGTGCACATTTGTTAGGATAGAGTTGAAGGGGCCTTGTTCTTTATCTAATACACTTTGCCTAACCATACTTTCTGCTGGAATCCCAAAATGGGAAAATTAATTCCTTCCACATCACTGACAATTCCAACCATAATAAGCACAACAAATCACTGAAAATAATTTTGGGCATGTTAAATTCATTAAAAAAATTAACTTTTTTCTCCTGTAAAGAATCATGCATAAATGAGAAATCTTGAAAAGGTGGTCAGAGGGCCATAAAATGCTTTGTTTTAATATGAGTTGAGAAAATTTTGAATTCCTAGAGTTAAGAGTTTCTTCTAGAGTTATTTTGTGCAGTGTTTGCCAAACCATCTGACAGAAACAGGTCAACTGACTGTGTTTCTGCATCATTTATTCTTGCATAAATGTTGCCCTGTCCCTGACAGTATCAAAATGCTCAGGCACTCAAGAATTAAAAAGCTATATCAAATGGTAAAGTACCGTTGCCCTGGGGTTTAATAAAAACTAAAGTTCTCTTTAATGTCAGATACCTGGTACTGCCTGTATTGTATATATATTCTGGTTGATAAGGATTGATGCCCTTATGAAAAAGAGCCACTCATCCAAACCTTTGTTTATATGATATGAGTAAGTAGAATTTGTCACAGGCAATTGAAAACTATTTCTTCTCTAGCCTTTTTGTGCGTTTGACATTATAGCTGTAATCAGGCTGTTAAAATGTCTGCATGTTTTACCAAAAGCAAACATTCCTATCTGCTTAGTAGGCAATTGATTTGGTTTTAATTGTCTTCAAAACATTGTTTGCAATTACAGGTTGGCGGATATACTTTTTGTCATTTAAACAAATGAATTAGATAAATCATTTATACATTTAACACAGTAAGGACAATTAAGGGCTCTCCTTGTTGCACTCAAACTCTAACTAGTATCGGATTTTATTTCAAGTAATTACCATGGCTTCCATCAACTGTTTTCCAGTGCTTGGTAAAATAGGAAAATTAAGTATTCCTTGTAATTTCCTTTAATAACTTAACCATTGAAAAGATTGTTGTGAACAGTACAACCAATATTAACATGACAACAAATTCTTCTGATAAACTAATCATATGTGGTTGAAAATACAACTGAGCAAGTTCCAGGTAAAGAATGCCCTCTTAATGTCAGGCATAAGGAAACCACAAAAATGCTAAGTTACAAGAACCGAAAAAAATAACAGGGCAAAGCAACCTGCTGTGATCTTACTATTTGTCAGTCAATGAACATCACACAAGCAGATTATCTGGTTATTATCATTTTGTTGTTTGTAGAAGCTTGCTGTGCACAAATTGGCAGCTACATTTTCTACATTACCATGTGACTATATTATAAAATTACTTCATTAACTGCAAAGCACTTTGGGACAACTTGAGGTTGTGAACGGTGCTATACAAATACATGTCTTCTCCAAGTTCCATGAGCAAACACTGCCAAGGTAAATTTTACCACTCAACATGCTCAGACAATGTTAACTTTGGGTGATATAACGTTAACCTATAAAAAAACTTCATGTTCAGATATCACTCCACCCCAACATCACACTGAAGTGTTACATTAATGTTTGCAGTATTTTAAATTTGAATTAATGGCTGAACTTTACTGTAAATATAAATCAGCAGCATCTTTTAATTTCATGAGGTTGGTGGATGTTCCCTCTGCACGATGGGCCTAATGGCTCCTTCTGTGCTGCATCCATTCTATGATTCTATGTCCTGCTTCTACGCAGGACAAGTTTCAGAGCTACATGTTGTTATGTAATCATTCTCTTAACAGCAACTTTAGTATTCAGCTGCAATGCAGTGAAGCAAATGTACTTGGATCAGAATGAAGCCTGCAGTGAAATTTGTTTGATCTTTGGTCATCTGATGTTGAACCAGGATAGTGTGGCACAGCCTAAGGAATTGGTAATCTTCTGAAAAGCATTCTCATTTCCCATTAGTATGAATGTTTCTTCTCAAGCTGGGATCTGTTGGACAGGGTTATAGATCTGGGATCCATTGGACTGCTTTACTGTGCTGGGATCTGTTGGATTGTTTTATTGTGCCGGGATCTGTTGGAGAATGCTACAGATCTACTGGTTCAGGGTTGTAGAGCTGACACCTGCAATGTCCTGGAACTGAGATTATGGGCAACTGTGCATAGAAAGATTGGAAAGCTGGGGCTATTCTCCTTGGAGAAGAGAAGGTTGAGAGGAGATTTGATGGAGGTATTCAAAATCATGAGGGGTCTACACAGAATAGATTAGGAGAAACTGTTCCCATTGGTGGAGGGGTCGCAAACTGGAAGACACTGATTTAAGGTGATTGGCAGAAGAAGCAATGGCACCATGAGGAAAAACTTTATTATGCAGTGAGTGGTTAGGATCTTGAATGTACTGCCTGAGACTGTGGCGGAGGCAGATTCAATCATGGCTTTCAAAAGAGATCTGGATCATTATCTGAAGAGGAAAAATTTGCAGAACTACAAGGAAAAGGTGGGGGAGTAGCACTTGGTGAATTGCTCTTGCAGAGAACTGGCACAGACACGTTTGGCTGAATAACCTCCTTCTGTGCTGTACCCATTCTATGATTCTAACATCCAAAAGAAAATATGACAGCAGCACATTGTGACCATATATGGATGCAGTTGATTACAATGGAAAATTTCTGTTTCAACCAAATACTGAACAAACATTGAACCCAGGACCTTGGATTACGTACAATGGCATCCATTCTGCACAATTAGAACTTTGTGCTTTTGGGGAGTAGTTCTAGACTGAATTCAAAATCACACTCAAATTGGGGTAGTTCAGAGGTTCATTGGATTATTTTTCAGAATATGTTCAATTTGGACTTTTGGGTTAGCCTTTACCTTCTCCGTGCATCTTATTCTATATTCCTCACCAGTAGAACGGGAACAAATCAATTTAGCCCCACAATGATAAAAAGTCTGTTTGTAAACTGGGGGCAGAGCAGTGCAGCTTTCTGAAAGTGACAATTCTGTCTGATCCCAGCTAGACATATGTAGTATTAAAAAATTATATATAACCTTACACAGCATCCCGGTCAGCTTGGCTCAATGGTAACACCACATATAAGTCACATGGTCATGGGTTGCCGGCCCTATCCAGAACTTGAACACATAAATCTAAACTGACAGTGCAGTACAGAACTGAGAGAGTGCTAATATTGTTGGAGGCCAGCCATTTGGTGAATTATGGGCTAGTTCATCAATTTAGCTGAACATAAAAGATTCCTCAGAGTTATTCTAAGAGAAGATTAGTTATCCTAGTGTCTTGGTCAACAATCCTTCTTTAATCAGCACTACCAAAATAGATCAACTGGTCATTTATCTCATTGCTGTTTGCTGAATCTTGTCAGCAACTTGGCTACTGTTTTTGCCAACATAAGTGACTACACTTCAAGTGTAATTAATTAACTGTGAAGCACTTTGAAATATCCTGAGGAAATGAAAAATGCAGTATAAAAGAAAGATCTTTCTTACACTTAATACAGGAAGCTTAAGTAAGAACATTTATATTTTTCTTTAATACTGACAATTTTTTTTCTAATACAAGTAACAGGTTCCAACTTGCATTTTTAACAGCGTTATTTCAGGTTTGGAATGAAAGAAAGTAGAAAGTTTAAGGTTCAACACAAACAAGATGAGTACATTTCCTTTACATTCTCAGGAGTTGGACAGGAACATTTTCAATACACAAACCATTAAAAAGAGAATGTTGGTGGAATTAAAGAAAAAACTGTCAATGTCATACATTCTGTTCATATTCAACAGAGACAACCATCTTAACCCCTTAGTATGTCTTTAAATAAACAGTCAGAACATTTGGCCTCCCTGCTAGTACTTACATTTTTTCTACTTTCAGCATCTTTCTTTTCCCAGTCTATCAAATACTGTGGTGTTCCTTTCTCTTGTGTGCTTTATTTTCTTGCTTGTATAAGACTGTGCCTCACGTCTGTCTTATTTCTTTAATTCTTCTTCACTTCTTCTAGTATTTAATACCCATAGTTTCTTAACCTAAATCTTTCCTTTTTGCTGCTCATCTAGTCTTTCAAACCAAACAACACCATTCACGAAGGCCCCATTGGCCTCATCGAAAAAAACAACCGCCTGGGAGGATATGGGGGAGGGGAAGGATTCGTGACTGAATTCTATTGGCAGCTATAGTTAACCACATTGCTCACATGTGTATACGTGTAATCAATTCCAAGAGAGGCATAGTAATCGGGAAAATTACGTTTTGGAAGAATTTAGTATTTCTCTCTCCAGCACTAAGTGGCATGAATTTACTTGAATTACATTTGCTGACCAACAAACTGATAATTGCTAATGGGATTTTTTTTAACTAGTTTACAACAAATCTACCCTTTGAAGTTAGCATGTTTGACAGTTCCAATTTTACCTCTTATTATTTTCTGGCGACTATTGGTCTTTATACATCATATGCTCTTTTTTATCATGATATGTAGCATCAGTGGCAAGACCAGAATTTACGGCCCATTCCTAACTGCCTTCGATAATGTCTTCTCTGATGGTGTAACTTTTTTTATTATTCCTTATTATTTTGACTAAACCTCGATGGGGAAGCTTGTCCACCAGGGGTTTACTTATAAAATGTGAAAATTTGTAAAGTTTTGCTGTAGATCTTTTGCTTCTGACGTTTTAGCAACAGACAATGGGCAGGCAGGGCTTCTTAAAATTCCAAAAATCTTAACCATGAATTCCAACAAAGGAAATGCTATTCCTGAAGGTTTATTTGACATTCATGACTAATAGTTCATTAGTTAAAGATTAAATTGCAGCCTAGAGTGCTTCACATCTCCACTGTTCAAAACCATCATAAACATAAATCCTGTTCAACAGAACTTCCAGTAAATGAATCTTGCGAATCAATGTCAAAAAAGCCTTTTTATCAACAACGTGGCCCATTTAATAGCTAATGTTCAGTTTTCTAGAAATTCTCACCCATGACTTCCATATTTGGTGTGTAGTGGACAATGAAGTTACACTGTATGACACGTTGTTCTTTGAATACAATAGGAACATAGGAAATAAGAGGAGTAGGCCATTCAGCCCCTTGAGTCTGCTCCATCATGGCTGATCCTCTACCTCAATGCCATTTTCCCACACTATCCCCATATCCCTTGATGTCTTTACTAACAAGAAATCTATTGATTTTTGTCTTGAACATACTCAATGATTGAGGTTCTACAACCCTCTGGGAGAGAATTTCAAAGAATTACCACCCTCTAAGTGAAGAAATTCCTCCTCATCTCAGTCCTAAGTAGTCTATCCCTTATTCTGAGACTGTTCCCCCCTGGTTCTAGACATCCCCTTCCCCAGATAGAGGAAACATATTTGCTACATCTACCTTGTCAAGTCCTCTAAGAATTTTGTATGTGTCAATGAGAAAGCCTCTTTGAAACTCTAGGGAATACAGACCCAGTCTCCTCAATCTCTTCTCATAGGACAATCCTGCCATCCCAGGAATCAATCTGGTGAACTTTCATTGCGCTCCCTCTATGGCAAGTTTATACTTGCTTAGGTAAGGAGACCAAAACTGTATGCAATGCTAGGTGGGTCTCACCAAGGCTCTACACAATTGCAGCAAGATATCTTTATCCCTGAACTTAAATCCCCTTGCAATAAAGGCCAACATACCATCTGCCTTCCCAATTGCTTGCTGCACCTGCCCGCTAGCTTTAAGTGACTCATGAACAAGGACATTCAGGTCTTTTTGAACATCAACACTTCCCAATCTCTCACCATTTAAAAATTATTCTGCATTTCAGCTTTTCCTACCAAAATGGATAACTTTACACTGTTTCCACATTGTATTCCACCTGCCACATGTCATGCAGCTATTAATGTATATAATATTTTGGAAAATATTTTTCTTTTAAAATAGAGGTTTAGCTTGTGGATGTGTCTTAATTGGATTAAAGCCAGCTAATCTGGGTGCTTTGATGTGTACTAGTTTTGAATCGCAAGAGATAGCGTGCATTTGCATTTTTTGAATAGAGCATTCAAGAAGTGGGGTGAAAACTGACACCTCTCCAGCAGCTACCAAGAAATATGTTTATATTACTAATAAAACTGGTACTATGAAAGGGGTTTCATTGTTAAAAGATAGAGTTTGAAGAGGCTGGTGATACAATGAGAGTTTGCACTCAGTGGTGCTAGGTATTACTTCAGCAGTTTTTGGGTGTGCAGAGCAGAGGCAATGAGGGATCAAAAGGCAGCTGTAAGCCTCTAACTGTCTCCACAGGAACCAAAGTGAAAAGAACCTCATTTTGAATTTGTACGGTGAAAGCGCTTTGCTTGGTGTCTGGTTAAGTCTATAGGTTGCAGTTGCCTTAATGGAGAATAGTTTGGGAATTTGTTAGAAGTTATGATAGGAGTAATTTGTAGCCATGTGTATATATATATATATATATATATAAAATAATATATACATTTTAACCAACGTAAATTAATAAAATGTTTAATTTAGTTTAATGTAAAACCTCAAGAACTGGTGGTCTGATTCCTGAATTTAGAGTCGCACCTCAAACATAACACTTAAAGTTATAGGTTTTGACATTTTTTAAAGTTTCCCTCTGGGGTTTTTAAATAACTCAGCTGTACCAACTGCATCAGTCATAACACACGTTCTTGCCCACTCACTTAGCCTGTCTAAATCCCTTTGAAACCTCTTTGCACCCTCATCGGAACTCAAATTCCCACCTAATTTTGTGTCATCAGCAAACTTGGAAACTTTACATTTGGTCCCCACATCCAGGTCATTAATATAGATTGTGAATAACTGGGGCCCAAGCACTGATTCTTGTGGTACCCACTAGTCACAGCCTTCCAACCTGAGAATGACCCATTCATTCCTACTCTGTTTTCTGTTCATTAACCAATTCTCAACCTATGTCAGTATATGACCCCAAACCCCTGCGATTCAATTTTTAAACTAACCTCATGCGTTATTACCAATTATTGTTCCAATAATATTAATTAACAATTATTAATAAGCAAATTAAGCTGGTTACAAAAACTAGTTTTTTAAAATTAATTTATTCAGTAAATACATTTGTAAATCAGCACTGAAATTCACTGATAAATTCCAACCACTGTTCCATTTCTTAGATATTAAATTAAAGTTAGCACATTGTCTGTTTGACTGCTACAACTTGTTATTTCTGTGTTATTCTCAACTCAGTTTCAGAGGCATGAGGTCACCAGGCTGGATGTTAGGGATAAGAGCCAACGCCCTTCACAGATGCACCATGCACAGCTGGCATTTTTCAGATAAGTTTGATGACCCTCTGTGGGTGGGACTAAGTAACTATGGCTGAAACTTCCGTTTGGGAAAATAAATGAAAATGAGAACAATGTTTCAAAAATATAATGGGGAGGGAGGGATAATTAATTGTGAAGTTAATACATTTTTCATTTAGTGAGGACTTTACTGAAACAAATCTCAAGGGAATTCAACTCTAAATACACAAAAACACTCCCTTTCCACTACCTGGTGGCATTCACAACAGTTTAGTGCATATGTCAAAGCAAAGCTTTCAAGTGTGGTAATACAATAATTACTTGAGACTCCACTTAAGATCAAGTACTGCATAAGAGAAAGTGCATTAAAAGTATCACAAGAAAAGCCTGAGAAAAGCACAGGCAGCTTTTGAAAGCAAATTAAGATAAACAAAAAGGAAGTAATTTCTCATCACGGTAAATCTCTAAATCCACTGGCTTATCTGTAGCAAGGCAAAATTAGTCCATATATTCCTCTCATGTAGTTCCTGTACCTGAGTTCAAAAGAAGTCTGTGAATAGGTAACCCAATTCCTCAAATTAGGAAATAATGTATGATGTTGGGGTGGAGAGTTGGCCTTCAATAAAATACAATGGAAAAGGTTATTTAAGAAATGAAGCAACAGAAAATAATTAAAAGAATTCAGAAATGTCCAGGCATAGCATACATTTCAACAGTGTAAAAGGAAATTTTCTTAGTGCAATTTCGAAATAATGCCGCTCAGGACTAAAACAATATAAAACAAAGGACTGTTTACACATAACTGCCAGAAGGTGTCATAGCTTCTCTGTTATTCAAGGTTTCCGTGGTCAGTAAGCATACAATGGGATCATGTAAACAGTGCAAAATAATGGAAGTGGGTTGCTCCCTGACTTGATGTCAATGCCAGTTTGAGCACCAAACCAAATACATATTTTCAGCAGAAAAATTCAAAGAGCAATGTTTGGATAAGCTGTGGAGGCTGCTTCACCTAATTACCCTTACAAACTAAATAAGGAGAAACCAATCTGAAGCTGTCTCATGTGCTGTAGAAAGGGATTTTCTTCTGCTTGCAATTCAAGGTTGTTTCATTCAAACAACAAAATAATTTTACAAATTGACCCAGTCGCAGTAGTTGTCTAGACAGAATTAGTTCTGTTTCAGCAATATACAGAACACAACAAGCATTCACATAATGAAAAAAACTCAATATCTGACATATGAGGTGTGAGAATGGATTTTTTTAGTATTTTGGGGTATAATGTTATTTTGTAAAGAAGGCTGCATGTCTATGTGTGTGCGTGAGATTTAATTAAGCTGTGAAGAGTGGGATAGGAGAAAGGATAGAGGTGTTAAGTTGAGGTACGAGTAAATAGGTTAGATCAAACATTTGCATTTTTAGATAAGTTGAGAGTTTGTTTGACCATCAAAGGGGAATCAGAGGTCACAAGAAAAGGTTTTGCATCTTGAAGCAGTTCATAGGTAAACAAGTAGAGGGAATATGATATCTTATTGACCCAAAAGCAAAGACAAGATGGAAACATGAAAGATCTCATATTTGGGAGGGTTTGAGCTTCAAAGAGTTATGTGAGAACAATGGAATGAAGATAAAAGGGGAAGCAGTACATTGGAGTTACTGTGGTCAGCTGTTGAGCTGGAGAGAGAGCTAGAGATGGTTGGAATAGCTGGAGCTATTTGAGCCGTTGAGATAGCTGGAGCACTGGGCTGCAGGAATTTGAATCACCCATCTGGTCAAGCCAGAAGTCTTGGGCTGCAGCAAGCAATTTTATTCTGAAGTGAATTCTACCACAGAGTGCAAGTGGGTAAAGGGTATGTGGTGCACCTTTATTGAAGCTACAGTAGTTTGCCTTGTGTAACATTACTGAATTTCATACTTAAACATCTATAAGGGAGTGTTGGCTGGAAAGTGTTTACTTGTGGGTCTGACAGGTAGAGTGTTTTTAGGTGAATGTTTTGTAAGGCTAACCTTAATTGTGTAATTTTAATCTTGTGTGCTTAAGTTTTCTTTTTTTTTGATAAAACTTTTATTTTGAATTTTTAAAATCCCAAAAGTGTTACCGGACCTCTTGCTGCTGGGATTAGAACGTCGTCTTCTCGGTTTCAGAACACAAAAATAAAGGTTGTGGCCCATAAGCCAAGTTTCCCTCTGGGATTTGGTTTGCGCAGCAATTAACATCAGCTGCGGTCATAACAGATTTGGGGGCTCTTTGCGGGATTATTAAAATTCCTTGATTGGATTGGAGTTTGATAATTCAAGGGATAGGAGTACGAGAAGAACACTGAACTCAGGAATTTTATGTTGAGGAGTTTTGAAGTGGTTAGACTGCGACATGGCTTTGCAATTGCTATGACTTTCTGGGGGTGGAAAATGTATCTGTGGAGTATTTGAAATCTCTGAAACTTAGTTGAAAGAATTAGCAGAGAAAGTGCAGGTGGAGATAAAAGTGGAATTTTGTAAGGCTGATATAGTTAAAGTGCATACCCAGCATTTAAAGTTGGAGGAAGGGATACCTGAAACTAGTGTGTCACAGCTGGAGGTAGTAAGACTTCAGTTGCAAATGAAGAAGCTTGAACTTGAATAAACAATGGAACTGAAAAGCATTGAATTGGAAAAAAAGAGAAATTAAGAAACACAGTTTAGAAAAAAAAGGAAAAATAAAAGGATAGGTTAAAGGAAACAGAAATAAAAAAAACTTCAATGGGAAAAGGAGGAGCAGGAAAAGGAAAAGAAAAGATTACAAGAGATAGAAATGCAAAAGCTTGAACCTGAACTTCAAAGAGAAGTTAGTAACTGAAGAGAGAAGGAAAGAGTCAAAGAGTTTCAGAGAGAGAAAAAAGCAAGACAGTATGAATTGTCTGAAGTGAAACTTAGCATGAAGGAAGAAAGGAGAGATAGGACTTCTGAAAATGTAACAGAGGTTATGATTATGGAAGAATTTAGAAATAGCATTCCGGTAAACATTAAGGCATTTTTAGATGAAAGATAAAGAGCTGAATTTTCCCGTTGGCGATTTGGGGGTGAGGCCCGCTTGCCGACAGGAAAATGACGCGGGATGATGTCGGGAGGAACCCCCGACATCATCCCTGTCCCTTTAAATTTTTAGGAAGGTGGACAGACAACGAAATCAGCTGTCCACCCGCCGACCTGTCAATGGCCAATTGAGGCTATTGACAGGCTAATTAAGATAATTAAAGACCTACCCGTTCAACCTTAAGGCTGGCAGGCAGGCCAGGAGCCCCAGTGGGCTCCTGATAGTGCATGAAACCTCATCCACTGGCGGGATGAGGTTTCATGTCCGTTTTTTAAAAGTGTAATAAAGTTTATGTCCATTTTATTAACATGTCCCATCTCGTGTGACATTGTCATATGATGGGGACATGTTAATGATTTTTTATTTTTCTATTTTTGAAGTTTTTTTTTAGCACTGTCAGTAATCTCCCTGAGAAAGTACTTTGTCTCCGGGAGCAGTGTGCTCTTTTACACACACGCGCGAAAGAGCGCACTTTGACAGCTGGGGATTCCCTCCCCCCCGGCACAGGAAGCGCATACTTAATTGGCCCACCCACTCAATATGGCGGCGGGCCCCGTTTCGGTGGCAAGGGTCAGCTGTCCACCTGTCACCGAGCTGGTGGGGCCAGCACGCAGACCAAGTGCAAAATTCTGCCCAAAGTAAAAAGATCAGGGAAGCTGCTGCTTTAGCCGATACAACATTTCACACAAACAGCTGAGTGCAGGAAAAGGATCATATGGAAATCAGGAGGGAAGATGGACATTTAGAAAACTTAGTGATGGTAAAATTGTTAGCAATAAGGATAAAGCTGAAGGATGCCAGTCTATTAAAGATGGAAAGCTGGAAAGTAGAGTTGAAGGAAGGAAGCTGATATGTTATTATTGAAATAAGGCCGGACACACAAGATCATGTCGTTGGAGGTTAAACAGGAAACCAACTGCGGTAATTGGAACTCAGATAAGTTCTGGAAGTAAGAGTACTATAGGCTCTGAGATCCAGAGGCAAGAAAACCAAGTGAGGTTTATACAGGTGGAGCAGGAAGAATCAGTGGTAGCTAGAGAAGTGGGAATGTATTCACAACTTACCCAAGGGAGTTCTGAAGGACAGGTTATAGAGATGTTTACGATTTTATATGCAAAGGGAAAGTATATCCATATGTGCGGGGAAGGGCAGGAAAAGAAGTTAAAATCTTAAGGGATGATGGGGCTAGCCAATATTTAATGTTATGGAATAGTGTCCTCTGTTGTCCAGCAGGGTTATTGCAGGACAAAACATTAATTAAAGGGATCCATGGCAAAATCAAACCTATTTTATTGTGTAAGGTAAATTTAAAAAGTGATTTGAAAACAGGAGAGGTGATTGTTGGGGTAGTAGAGAAATTGCCCATTGCAGGGGTTCAATTTACTCTAGGGAATGATATTGGCTATGCCTACTGCAGTAGAACAGCCTGTTGAGACACAAACAACAGAGGTGTTACAGAAAGGGCATCCTAGATTGTTTCCAGATTGTGTGGTAACGAGATCACAAATGTACAAGTTTGAACAGGAAGAGGAGGAATCTAAAATACAGGGAAGGATACTAAAATTCAGTTGGCTGGATTAATTTTTGAAAAGATTACTCAGGAGAAGAGTAAATAGGATGAGGTTGAGGTGTTTAGTTCAATGCAGTTAGCAGAATTACAGCAGAAGGATTCAGGTTTAAGGAAATTATACCAGACAGCTTATTCTGAAACAGAAGCAGAATGCATTCCAGAGTGTTATAACATTAAGAACAATGTGTTAATGAGGAAATGTAGACCACCTGATGTTCCAGCAGATGAAAAGTGGGTGATAGTGCACCAAGTAGTGATACCATGCGGGTATCGGAATGAAACTTTGAGCGTGGCTTATGAAATTCTAATGGCTGAACATTTGGGAATGAGGAAAACTCAAACTAAGATACAAAAACATTTCTATTGGCCTGGACTACATAACGATGTAGTCAAATTCTGTCAAACCTGTCACACACATCAGGTGATAAGAAGTCTCAGGCAGTGATTAGGCCTGCATCTTTAATTCCAATTCCAGCATCTGAGGAACCTTTTAGCAGGGTCCTAATTGATTTTGTAGGACCCTCCCTAAGACTAAAAGTGGAAAAAGTACTTACTGACAATCACAGATGTGTCCACAAGATTTTCGGAAGCAATACCTTTAAGGAAAATTATAGCAAAAGTGATTGTAGAGGAGTTAATCAAATTCTTTACAAGGTACGGATTACCAAAAAAAATACAGACAGATCAGGGATCAAATTTCATGTCACAGCTGTTTAAAGAAGTAATGAACAGCCCAGGAATAAAGCAATTTAGGTCGTCAGCCTATCGCCCTGAATCACAAGGTGCCTTAGAAAGGTGGCAACAGACTTTGAAGGCTATGATTAGAGCATACAGTCAAAATTATCCACATTAATGGGGTCAAGGGATTCAATTTTAATGTGGTTCCGCTATTTAAGGGTTGTAGTTATAAGCAAGGGAACTACAGGCCAGTGAGTCTCACGTCAGTGGTAGGGAAACTATTGAGAGAAAATTCTGAATGAGAGAACCTATCTCCACTTGGAGAGGCAAGGTTTGATTAGGGATAGTCAGCATAGCTTTGTCAGGAGAAGGTCATGCCTAACAAATTTGATTGAATTTTATGAGGAAATGACCAGGTGTATAGATGAGGATAGTGCAGTTGATGTAGTTTTTATGGACTTCAGCAAAGCCTTTGACAAGGTCCCACATGGGAGACTTATAAAGAAGGCAAATGCACATGGGATACAGGGTAATTTGATAAGGTGGATTCAAAATTGGCTTAGTTGTAGGAGACAGAGGGTGAATACAGAAGGATGCTTTAGTGACTGGAAGCCAGTGTCCAATGGCGTACTTCAGGGATCTGTGCTCGGTCCCCTATTATTTGTCATTTATATAAACAACATAGATGACTATGTGGGGGGTAGGATTAGTAAATTTGCAGATGACACAAAGATTGGCTGGGTAGTTAACAGTGAGGTTGAGTGTCTTGGGCTACAGGAGGATATAGACGGAATAGTCAAATGGGCAGATAAGTGGCAGTTGGAACTTAACCCTGAAAAGTGTGAGGTGATACACTTTGGAAGGAGTAATTTGACAAGGAAGTATTCAATGAACAGCATTACACTAGGAAGCTCTGAGGAACAAAGGGACCTTGGCGTGTGTGTCCATAAATCTCTGAAGGTGGAGGGGCATGTTAGTGGGGTGGTGAAAAAGGCATATGGGACACTTGCCTTTATCAATCAAGGCATAGATTACAGAAGTAGGGAGGTCATGTTGGAGTTGTACAGAACCTTGGGTGAGGCCACAGCTGGAGTACTGTGTGCAGTTCTGATCGCCACATTATAGGAAGGATGTGATTGCACTGGAGGGGGTGCAGAGGAGATTCACCAGGATGTTGCCTGGGATGAAACATTTAAGTTATGAAGAGAGGTTGGGTAGACTTGGGTTGTTTTCGTTGGAGCAGAGAAGACTGAGAGGCGACCTTATCGAGGTGTACAAGATTATGTGGGGCATGGACAGGGTGGATAGGGAGCAGCTGTTCCCCTTAGTTGAAGGGTCAGTCACAAGGGGACATAAGTTCAAGGTGAAGGGCAGGAGGTTAGGGGGGATGTGAGGAAAAACTTTTTACCCAGAGGGTGGTGACGATCTGGAATGCGCTGCCTGGGAGGGAGGTGGGGGCAGGTTGCCTCACATCCTTTAAAAAGTACCTGGATGAGCACTTGGCACATCATAAGAGTGAAGGCTATGGGCCAACTGCTGGTAAATGGGATTAGGTAGGTAGGTCAGGTTTCTCACATGTCAGTGCAGACTCGATGGGCCGAAGGGCCTCTTCTGCGCTGAGAGATTCTGTGAATTCTTGTTGTTTGCTATTAGGGACGCCCCTAATGAGTCAACAGGGTTTAGTCCTTTCAAGTTAATTTATAGTCATGAAGTAAGGGGGCCACTCAAACTGATTCAGGAGAAATTAGTGAATCAGAGTTCTGGAACAAATCTCCTGGATTATGCGATGGAATTCAAAGAGAGATTAAGTAAGGTGTGTGATTTAGCTAGACAACATTTAAGGATATCTCAACAATTGGTGAAGGCAAGGGCAGACAAAAAGGCAAAGGCTTGTAGTTTTGTGGCTGGGGAAAAAGTGTTAGTATCATCGCCAGTATCAGGGGAACTGTTGAAGGCAAGGTTTAGTGGACCTGACCAGATTGAAAAGAGACTAAGTGAAGTAAACTACACAGTAAGTATCCGAGGTAGAAAGAATAGTCAACCAGTGTACCACGTAAATATGCTGTAAAAAAAAAATTGACAGAGAATAAGACAAGAGGAAGTACTGGTAGTGATAAGTAAGGGAACAGAAGTAGGAATTAAGGATTGTGAAATTGAGCTTCCTTGGGTTAAATTGGACAATGAGGAAGTGCTTAAGGATTTAGATGTAATATTGGATTACCTTCCAGAAAAGTGTCTTGACAACACATCTGCAATCAAATTTGCTCATTCAGCCACATGTATAATTTGTAGATTAAATGGTTTCAATAATAAATTCCACCGAAACAGTCTTGCATTTCTGTTCTGAAACTTTTCCAAAAATTTCAAAGGATTGTGGTCAGTATATATAACTGTCTCTGAAGAATTGTTTGCAACATACACTTCAAAATGCTGCAGAGCTAACACCAAACTTAAAAGTCTCTATTCTCTATAGTTGGCTATTTCTTCTGCTGTACACTCAACTTCCGTGAGAAATATCCTACTGGCTTCTCAATTCCAGCCCGCCTTCTTGTAGCAATACAGTGCCAATATTGGCATGAATAGCCAATTTAAACTGCTTTGTATAATCAGATGCTGATAGAACAGGTGGTACTTGTTAATATAGCTATCAAGCTGTCAAATGCATTTTGACACTCGTGTCCTTTGGAATTTTCTGGGTTGTTTCCAATAGTCCAGTCAGAGGAGCAACTACACGGCTAAAGCTTGGCACAAATTCCTGATAAAATCCACTCATGCCTAGAAATCTCAAAACTTCCCATTTTGTTTCAGGCACAGGGGATGCCACAATAGCTTTTACTTTTGCATCTCGTGGGTCGAGTGCTTAGGCCTGGCATGTACTTCCCGCAAGTGTCGCGGAGACAGATTCAGCTGTGGCTTTCGAAAGGGAATTTGACAATTATCGTTAAAGGAAAAATTTTCAGGGATATGGGGGGAATAGCACTAGGTGAATTGCTCTTGCAGAGAGCCAGCACTGACAATGGACTGAATGGCCTCCTTCTGTGCTGTAATCGTTCTAGGATTCTAAGAATAACTTTCTACAATTTATACACATGGAAATATTGTCTTGTGCTTACAGCACTACTTCGTTGCTATAGACTTCATTATTTAACGGTAAATGAACACTGCAGTCATTCTAGCATGCAACAGCCTGCTTCCGAGTGTGATCTCTCCACGTTCAAATAGGATTTCTAATGCGTATTCAGTCTATATAAATTTCAGTGTGCATTGTTACAGCAAATAAATTGTTAACCTTGAACAAATGCAACCCAAACAGCTGGAGAGGAATGATTCACTCGTGGGTAGTCTGTTACACATTTTCAAAAAGGAAAACAGTTTTATGAAACTTAAATGTTAACAGTATCCTGGCCTATTTAAGTTCTAATAAAATATAATGTATCAAAACCAGAACATGAAATTTGCTAACTCAATGTGCTTAATCTAGAGCAGGTAAAGTGAATGTTCTTAAATGTATAGGTTTATTCATTTGAATGGAGTATCCTTAAGTTTGTGAAGCTTGAAACTTAGACCCAAATATCAAGGAGTAAATGAATGAACAAATGCTTTGCTGGTATTCAATAGCAAAATTACTCAGTTTGAAAGGATGAAAAGAATGATGATTGCCTTGGATTCAAAAGGTACACTAACTGATCAAGCCCTGTGGATGCCAGCTGAGGGACAGCAGCAATTTCTTAACCCAAAATGTTCCATCGCCATGAGATTGCAGGGAATCAACTAAAATAATGATGTTCTCTTATAGTGTTTAAAATGATTTTTGCACAAGAGAACTAAAAAAGAATGAATTTGCATTTAAAATATTGCCACAATATGATTTTCCTTTCCTTCACCTATACATTAAGAAGTTGGGTTCCGGCATACACCACCAGTCCATAAGATTTACTTTGTCATCATAATTTTTACATTATCTTTTGCTTTCAATATTCCTTATCCCTGGCTGAGGGGTGAATGAAACCTCCCCAAAAGGCTATACCTTTCCACTGCTTGGCCCAGTCAAACAGAATGGTGGTGGTGGTGGTGTGACTCATTATCATATGCCTTCATCTGTCCTCTTACTCCTCTGGCACTTTCTCCTCACCTGATTATCATTCCTTATTCCATCTCTCACCAAAAATCCTTGTTCTCTACCAATTTAATTTTGCTATTTCAGCAGTTACTATATAATTGCATTTTCTAGGCACTAGGTGGCTCCACAGGCCCAGTTTCTTCACAATCTATTCATAATGAGCAATTTGCCAGTTTCATATTATAATGTTGACAAAGTCAGAATCTTATCATGTGATTCAAATGACTTTGCCTTGATAGTTTATAACCAGATTATTTTATGCACATATGGACAGTAGTCACACACATATTATGTTATCAAAGTAAAAACACTGCAATGTTTTAATTATTAGTGAGAAAGGCAGTATTTCCTCATCTCTTTCAAGAACCACCATACACTGATGAGATACCAGCAGTGGTAGAAAACAGAGAATAGGCACTTTGTAATACACTTGAAACAATGAGGACCAACCAAACGCTTAAGATTCCAGTTCCAGTCCTGCTCATGTCAGCAGATACAGAACAGCAGTGAACAAAGTCCTCCTTTGTATTGGTTGAGCTGACAAAGCAAATCTACAACAACCTGCATTGATATATCACCATCAACAAAGAAATAAACAATTCAAAGAATATTCAGGCAACAATGGATTCCTATTTAAAGAAGTAGATTTAGGAGAAGTGAGCAAAAACTTGGTCAAAGAGGTGATTTCTCAGGTCAAAGGAAGCGCAGATGATGAGAGAGAGGAGTTACAAGGAGGAATTCCAGAGCAAAGATGCCAAATGGCTGAAGGTACAGCTGCCTGTCAGAGGATGCAAAAAGCCAGCTGGGAGAACACAGACTTGGGGTGTATGGCTGAAGCAATTAAGAATATGAAGGGGAAGGCCAAGAAATGGATTTAAACACAAGGGGGAGATTACATTGGAGTTACATGGTGAAGAGAAGCCAATGTAGATCAGCGAGAACAGAGGTAACAGATGATCAGGAAATGTTGCAATTTAGAAGAGGAAAAGTGTCACCCCCAAAACAGTGGCTCTTTTCCAGAACTTCCTGTTGTTCTTATCTATTAGGCTTTCAACCCTGCCACAGCACCAAAATTCTCCTGGCAAAGTTTCAAATCATGCTCACTGTCACTGCAGCTGTGGTGTTAACTCCTTATCCCCCTGCAGTCTTTGACATAGTCCACCAGGTCATCTTGCTCGAACGCTCTACTCTATACTCCTGCTCAGTGGGGCCGGCCTCTCATGCTTCTGCTCTTCGTTCTCCAATTGTAGCCAACCTAGATTACTCCCAGGATTAGTTTCTCTTGTGATCCCATACCACTAACCGTACCCTGAAAGAGGCTCTTCCTCATCTGCATGCTACCCATGAGCAACATGAGCCACCCAGTGCTAACTCTCTACCACAGCGAGCACGAGGGGGAGAGAGAGGGACGGACAAGAGACAGACAGGGAGGGAGGGCGGGCGAGAGACAGACAGGGAGGGAGGGCGGGCGAGAGACAGACAGGGAGGGAGGGCGGGCGGGAGGGAGAAAAAGAGAGGTGACATGGAGAGAGAGAAAGAGGCAGAGAGAGAGGCAGAGAGAGAGACAGAGAGAGAGAGGCAGAGAGAGAGAGGCAGAGAGAGAGAGGCAGAGAGAGAGAGGCAGGCAGCGAGGCAGGCAGCGAGGGAGAGAGAGAGAGAGAGGGAGGCAGGCAGAGAGGGAGAGAGAGAGAGAGAGAGAGAGACAGGCAGAGAGGGAGACAGAGAGAGAGAGAGGCAGGCAGAGAGGGAGAGAGAGAGAGAGAGAGAGAGAGGCAGGCAGAGAGGGAGAGAGAGAGAGGCAGGCAGAGAGGGAGGGGGAGAGAGAGAGAGAGAGAGGCAGGCAGAGAGGGAGAGAGAGAGAGAGAGGCAGGCAGAGAGGGAGAAAGAGAGAGAGAGAGAGGCAGGCAGAGAGGGAGAAAGAGAGAGAGAGAGGCAGGCAGAGAGGGAGAAAGAGAGAGAGAGAGAGGCAGGCAGAGAGAGAGAGAGGCAGGCAGAGAGAGAGAGAGGCAGGCAGAGAGAGAGAGAGAGACAGGCAGAGAGAGAGAGAGAGAGAGAGAGAGAGAGGCAGGCAGAGAGGGAGAGAGAGAGAGGCAGGCAGAGAGGGAGAGAGAGAGAGAGAGGCAGGCAGAGAGGGAGAGAGAGAGAGAGAGAGGCAGGCAGAGAGGGAGAAAGAGAGAGAGAGAGAGAGAAGCAGGCAGAGAGAGAGAGAGAGAGAGAGAGGCAGGCAGAGAGGGAGAGAGAGAGAGAGAGGCAGGCAGAGAGGGAGAGAGAGAGAGAGAGGCAGGCAGAGAGAGAGAGAGAGAGAGAGGCAGGCAGAGAGGGAGAGGGAGAGAGAGAGAGAGAGGCAGGCAGAAAGGGAGAGGGAGAGAGAGAGAGAGGCAGGGACAGAGGGAGGGAGAGAGAGAGAGAGGCAGGAAGAGAGGGAGAGAGAGAGAGAGAGCGAGAGGCAGGCAGAGAGGGAGAGAGAGAGAGAGAGAGGCAGGCAGAGAGGGAGAGGGAGAGAGAGAGAGAGGCAGGGACAGAGGGAGGGAGAGAGAGAGAGAGGCAGGAAGAGAGGGAGAGAGAGAGAGAGAGCGAGAGGCAGGCAGAGAGGGAGAGAGAGAGAGAGAGAGGCAGGCAGAGAGGGAGAGAGAAAGAGAGAGAGAAGCAGGCAGAGAGGGAGAGAGAGAGAGAGGCAGGCAGAGAGAGAAAGAGAGAGAGAGAGGCAGGCAGAGAGGGAGAGAGAGAGAGGTAGGCAGAGAGGGAGAGAGAGAGGCAGGCAGAGAGGGAGAGAGAGAGAGAGGTAGGCAGAGAGGGAGAGAGAGAGAAAGGCAGGCAGAGAGGGAGAGAGAGAGAGGCAGGCAGAGAGGGAGAGAGAGAGAGAGAGAGGGAGGCAGGCAGAGAGGGAGGCAGGCAGGCAGAGAGAGAGAGAGGCAGGCAGAGAGGGAGAGAGAGAGAGAGGCAGGCAGAGAGAGAGAGAGAGAGAGAGAGGCAGGCAGAGAGGGAGAGAGAGAGAGAGAGAGTGAGAGGCAGGCAGAGAGGGAGAAAGAGAGAGAGAGAGAAGCAGGCAGAGAGGGAGAGAGAGAGAGAGAGGTAGGCAGAGAGGGAGAGAGAGAGAGAGGCAGGCAGAGAGGGAGAGAGAGAGAGAGAGAGAGAGAGAGGCAGAGAGGGAGAGAGAGAGGCAGGCAGAGAGGGAGAGAGAGAGGCTGGCAGAGAGGGAGAGAGAGAAGAGAGGCAGGCAGAGAGGGAGAGAGAGGGAGAGAGAGAGGCAGGCAGAGAGGGAGAGAGAGAAAGAGAGAGGCAGGCAGAGAGGGAGAGAGAGAGAGAGAGAGAGGCAGGCAGAGAGGGGGAGAGAGAGAGAGGCAGGCAGAGAGGGAGAGAGAGAGAGAGAGGCAGGCAGAGAGGGGGAGAGAGAGGCAGGCAGAGAGGGAGAGAGAGAGAGAGAGAGGCAGGCAGAGAGGGGGAGAGGGAGAGAGAGAGAAAGAGAGAGAGAGAGGCAGGCAGAGAGGGAGAGAGAGCGAGAGAGAGTGAGAGACAGGCAGAGAGGGAGAGAGAGAGAGAGAGGCAGGCAGAGAGGGAGAGAGAGAGAGGCAGGCAGAGAGGGGGAGAGAGAGAGAGAGAGGCAGGCAGAGAGAGAGAGAGAGAGGCAGGCAGAGAGAGAGAGAGAGAGGCAGGCAGAGAGAGAGGGAGGCAGGCAGAGAGGGAGGGAGGGAGGCAGGCAGAGGGGGAGGGAGGGAGGGAGGCAGGCAGATAGGGAGGGAGGGAGGCAGGCAGAGAGGGAGGGAGGGAGGGAGGCAGGCAGAGAGGGAGGGAGAGAAAGAGAGACAGCGGCAGAGCGAGACAGCGGCAGAGCGAGACGGAGGCAGAGCGAGACGGAGGCAGAGCGAGACGGAGGCAGAGCGAGACGGAGGCAGAGCGAGACGGAGGCAGAGCGAGACGGAGGCAGAGCGTGACGGAGGCAGAGCGTGACGGAGGCAGAGCGTGACGGAGGCAGAGCGTGACGGAGGCAGAGCGTGACGGAGGCAGAGCGTGACGGAGGCAGACAAAGAGAGATAGAGAGACAGAGAGAGGACAATTTGGAGAGGGTGACAGAGACAGAGTGCGATAGAGACAGAGAGAGAGAGAGGGAGAGAGAGGGAGAGAGGGAGGGCGGTAAGAGAGACGTGACAAACAAGAGTGCACTTGCGCTATCAAGCTGCTTGTCCAATATCCAGTTCTGGGTGAGCAGCAATATCTGACAATGGCTCCCAGTCCCTGTTATGGCCAGGTGAGAAAGGGTGAACTGGCTTCCCTGTATTCAACCTCCTCAGTTGGTCACAGCAAAGGTTTAAGCTTCTTTTTCACAAATCAATGTATTTAACTATTTAAGCAGTGAGCAATAAGGAGCCATCAAACAAGGCTTTCTTGAGTAAAAGAGCGAGCAAATTTATTAACCACTAACCCTGAGAAAAATAATGATAACACGACATCAAGCATTCAGCACTCACGCAATCATTCGGGCCCACACACAAGTATTAGAAATAAGGAGAGTCCAATAAGAATAAAGGTAAAAGAATATACAGTTAAGTGTCCTTTGATTCTCCTTGAGGTATAGATTTTAAACGCTGAGGATAATTTAGGTTAGTTGGTTTCTTGAATGCAGTTGGATATATAAGATGTTGCAATTATTACGAGATATCGGTTCGCTAGCAGGTTTCTAGTGGAGTTGGATTCTTGAACTTATTCCAAAAGAGAGAGAGGATGACAGAACGGCCCTCAGCTGGTTTCCTCTGCTGAAGACGTTCTTGACACTGCCTGGGTCACTTGCAATCTCTCTCAACTGGCTGGCAACCGTGCCTTGATATACTTCACCCATTGTGCATTTCTAAGAGGTCTTGGATGTGTCCTTCTGTGGCAAGCATTGTTTCAATATCCAGTACGTTGCAGTTTTAATGTCTCATCCTTTGACAGTTACGAGTTTCGATGGGTGCCTGGGTTATAGGTAATGTCTCTCTCTTCACACTCCCCAGAGGGTGATTTGTTGATTTCTCACCTTCACCCTGGAATATGGCTTTGCATTTTTAAGCAGTTTGCTCTGTCTCATTTCAAATTCCAAAATTTCCAATCAGCTGGAAGTTGAAAAATCAAATTTTCAAAAATGATGGGGCATAGCCTCATAACAGTCCCCAATACCTTAAATTTAAGCTCTTTATCTTGTGTTTAATTCCCTTCATGAACTTGCCCCTTCTCATTTCCAGTCCTACAACACTGACTCGGGTCTCTTGTGCATCACCTTCCCACTTGGCTTAGTGCCTCTTATTTATTATGTCCATGAAATACAATGAGAATTTTTCAACATTAAAGGTGCTACACAAGTGCAAGCTGCTATTGTTGTTGTATTACCGTGGTGTAATTTTTTGTGGGCTGTTTCAGTGCCATGGCAGGAAAGAAAATGAATTGCAAAGAATGAAATATTGAGCTGCAGAAAAGATGGGCATGAATTTGGGTAGCAATGGCATGATCAAGGACTCTGGAGAGAAGAAGCAAGTTGGAAAAGGGCAAGAACTTGGGGGTCAAGAATGCGATTTTTGAAGGTAGAATGACTTTTAGTAGTGACTTTCAAATGGAGAGGGATAGTACCTCAGTAGAAAAAAACATTTAAAATGTCAGGTAGCATGGGGTCCTGAAGGGACGTTAGGTGGTCAACAGTTTAGTGGGAAAGGGGTCAAAAGGATAGGAGCTGGATTACATGAACAAGATGAGTTTGGAAAAGGTATGAGGCGAGGAGCAAAGTTAAAGAAAGATGCAGGTCAAAGCTAAGAAATAAGGGTGCCTAGGGAGGTTTCACACTTGGTGAGCAAGGGGACAGGAGACAAACAGCAGAGGTAACTAAACAATGGTCTCTTAGTAACAAAGAAGGCCCAGGTACTTGTTGTTAGAACTGAGGCTGGATGGGGCAGAGCATGGGATTTAAAGTGAGGGTTGGTCGTGAAGAAACAAATCTGCAGGTTATCTTTGCTCAAGGATGATCCTGGAATAGTGAACGGTTTTAGAAAAGGAAAGTGAGGCCTCACGGCAATTTGTTTGCTCCAGGCAGATCTGGTGATGGATGGCTAAACATGTTATCCTCCAGACATGCTCAAGCCTGCATCCCTTAGACTTCAGGGAGCCAAGAGACGGGGTTTGCTAAGGAGAACAACGAGGATGGGTGGAATTAAGAATTTTACTGCGTACAAAGACTTCAAAAAGTGGAGGAGAGGGAGTTGAACAGACTGATAGCTGCACAAGTATTGTGATGATTGAAAGGTCAAAGGCTAGGCAACAATACAATATTGAGGTAAAAACATTTGAATTGAAACACGTAAGCTTTTAACTCAACTGACAGAACCAATTCATTTTTCCTGAATTCACAAAGCTGCGACTATTGTGAGCACTGGGAGCTAGCAGCCTGCTCAGCACTCTGTTTCACCGTGTCCTGCTTGGCCAGCACTTCGGGGTCTACAGCTTAATCTAAACACCTATTCTGTCAGCAAATATTCTCAACCTTAGTCATGAATTTTCACTCAGCAGATCAGTGCAGTGACAAGATAAATATTTTTCTATCAACTATTACAAGGTGGGAGGCTAAAACTATTGTGCATAACATTAGGTATTCTCAAGGAGGGTTAAAATCAAAAGTTTCAGAAACAATCGCTGCAGAGAAACCCTTGCAAGGTAACAATATTGTCTGACTTTTGTTTGGCATTTAAGACATATACACTTTCACACACCATATACATAAGTATGCATACAAACCTATGCACACATAATACACATATTTCAACTATTTCTACCTCCACCACCACCCCCTGCAAAAGTATCTGAGTGAGACTCAACAATTTAAACATGCGGCAATTGATACTGAAAGTGACACCTGGATGTTTTACCATGGACAAAAATACAACAATGCAATTACTGTTCCAAAGTGAATAGTGTACCTCCATAATTGGGATACCTCTTTCTCACTAAGCCCATGGCCAAGTCTTCACAGATATAATTCTGAATTTCCAGATCAATTGTAAAGAACAGAGCCAATGTTTTAGATAAAGGAAACAGAGAATTAAGGCATTCTTTCAGATGGCATCTTCTAAAGCACATGTTTTGATACTGTACAGGGTAAAGTATTCAAAGGCTTGCAGCTGTAATGATAAAAGTTTATTTTAAGGTGCATTATCGTGAGTAGAAACGGAGGTATGCAGCATGAAACAAAGAATTTCCTTCAAGTATATTTTTAAACTTAGCTTCCAGAAACTGAGCTGGTCAGAATACATGCCCAAGGTGATACCACTACTTTAAAATAGATATATATGGTGAAGACAGGGACCACAAATGTTATATAGATATTTCACCCAACATTCTTGTGCTTACAGTGGCATTTACCTATAGGTTTTCTCTGTGTGCTATTTCTTGCACATTATGTAGAAGCTAAGAAGTTTTAGGCTTGCCAAGGGTTTGCTTTCAAAAGTGCCTGGTGGTAGGTTAGGCTTTGTGCAATACTGCAAAACTTGCAGTAGCAAACAGCAACCCATCTAACATCTGTGGATACAAAAACTGTGAGATATGTGAAATGGGTTGTGGATTTACTACCAGCTGTTTTACACTATTGCATAAAGTCCAAATCTACTCCTTACCTTTTCAAAGTGTCTCTTAGCTTTCCTATTTCATCTGAAATGCTAATTACCATAGACAGCCAAACAATGGTGCGAGAATATAATGGTACAGCAAAAACTAATTCTATCTGTGCTTGCAATTGCTTACACTGCACTGAGTTTTGGGCTCCTAGTGTCTTAAATTTAATTTAGGGCAACAAGGTTAGCACATTTTCTGGGCTGGAAACCTGGAGCTAATCCCAGTCTTTGGATATTCTTTAATTTCCAGGAAAATATAAAAATATTCATAATCTAGATTTAGTTTCAAATTAGATGGTTGTATTAGTTCAGAGTCAAACTGATTACAGAATATTTAACAAAAGATCATTTATTTCCTCATTTGTAGAAAGAAAATTCAACTCAGGGAGCACAAATTAAATTGCACATCCAGAGTTAGGCATCAAATTTATACAGCATTTTTAATACGGGCAGGCATCTGACATTCTACTGTATTAATTGCGAGAGAGTGTGAGGGGAGCAGCAGGACCATTAAGCATCAGTGAGTACTAAGGAAGCAGCGGGGCTATTAACAGCGAGCGAGTATGAGAGGAGCAGCGAGGACATTAACAGCGAGCAAGTGCGAGAGTAGAGGAGCAGCGAGGACATTAACAGTGAGCGAGTGCGAGGGGAGAGGAGCAGTGAGGACATTAAGAGTGAGCGCGAGAGAGCAGCAGTAGGGCCATTAACAGCAAGCAAGTGCGAGAAGGAAAGCAAGGACATTAACATTGAGCAAGTGCGAGAGGAGCAGCAAGGCCATTAAAAGTGAGCGAGTGCAAGAGAGGAGCAGTGAAGCCATCAATAGTGAGCGCGAGAGGAGCAGCAGGCACATCAACAGCGAGTGTGAGGGGAGAGGAGCAGCGGGGATATTAACAATGAGCGAGTGCAAGAGGATCAGCAAGGACATTAACAGCAAGCAAATGCGAAAGGAGCACCAAGGACATCAACAGCAAGCGTGAGAGGAAAGGACCAACAAGGAAATTAACAGTGAGCGAGTGTGAAAGGAGCAACGAAGACATAACAGCAAGTGCAAGAGGAGAGGAGTAGCGAGGCCATTAACAGCGAGGTGTGCAAGAGGAGCAACGGGGCCATTAACAGCAAGCGAGTGTGAAAGGAGCAGCGAGGCCATTAACAGCGAGCGAGTGCAAGAGGAGCAGCGGGACCGATAACAGAGAGCGAGTACGAGAGGAGTAGGAGGCCATTAAAAGCAAGCGAGTGCGAGAGGGGAGGAGCAGTGATAACATTAACAGCGAACACGAGAGGAGAGGAGCAGCAAGCACATCAACGGCAAGTTTGAGGGGAGAGGAGCAGAGGGGACATTAACAGTGAGCAAGTGCAAGGGAAGCAGCAGGGCCATTAACAGTGAGCGTGAGAGGAGAGGAGCAGCGGGAACATCAACAGCGAGTGAGTGCGAGGGGAAAGGGAGTGGCTGCAGAGATATCGAAGGCATTGCTCGAAATATTCCAGAACTCACTTGATTCTGGGAGTGTCCCAGCGGATTGGAAAACCGCTAATGTAACGCCCTTGTTCAAGGAGGAAGGGAGACAAAAAGCAGGAATCTATAGACCAGTCAGCCTAACATCTGACATTGGGAAAATGCTAGAGTCCATTAAGGAAGAAATAGCAGGACATTTAGAAAAGCTTAACGCAATCAAACAAAGCCAACATGACTTTGTGAAAGGGAAATAATGTTTGATAAATATGCTAGAGTTCTTTGAGGATATAACAAGCAGAGTTGTGTATTTCGATTTCCAGAAGGGATTCCCTAAGACGCCACATAAAAGGTTATTGTACAAGGTAAGAGCTCACTGTATTGGGGGTAATGTATTAGCATGGATTGAGGATTGGTTAACACACAGAAGACAGAGTATCGGGATTAATGGGTCTTTTTCAGGTTGGAAAGACTTAACTAGTGCAGTGCCACAAGGATCAGTTCTAGGGCCTCAATTGTTTACTATCCATATTAATGACTTGGAAAAAGGGGTGGAGTGTAATGTATCCAAATTTGCTGATGATACAAAAACAGGTGGGAGGGCATATTGTGATGAGGACATTAGGAATCTGCAAAGGGATATAGGCAGGTTGAGTGAGTGGGCAAGAACTTGGCAGATGGGTCTTAATGTAGGACAGTGAGAGTCATGCACTTTAGTAGGAAGAATCAAAAGGCAGACTATTATTTAAGTGGAGAGAGACTCCAAAAAAGTGCAGCAGAGGGGTATCTGGGTGTTCTTGTGCATGAAACACAAAAAGTAAGCATGCAGGTGCAGCAAGGAATTAAGAAGGCAAACGGAATTTTGGCCTGTATTGCTAGGGGGCTTGGAGTTTAAAAATTGGGAAAGTCTTGTTACAACTGTACAGGGTGCTGGTAAGGCCGCACCTGGAGTACCGTGTACAGTTTTGGTTCCCGTATTTAACAAAGGATATACTGGCATTGGAGGCAGTTTAAAAGAGATTCACTAGGCTGATTCCTGGGATGAAGGGATTGACTTATCAAGAACGGCTAAACAGGTTATGCCTTTATTCATCAGAGTTTAGAAGAATGAGGGATGATCTTATTGAAACGTACAAGATTCTGAGGGGGCTTGATAGGGTAGATGTTGAGAAGATGTTTCACTAGTGGGGGAATCTCAAACTAGGAAACATAGTTAAAGAACAAGTGCTCACTCATTTAAAACTCAGAGGGTAGTGAATATTTGGAATTCTCTACCTCAGAGTTGTGGAGGCTAGATCACAAAGTGTTTAAAGAGGAGGTAGATAGATTTTTGAATATCACGGAGTTGAGGGCTATGAGGAGCTGGTACGAAAGAGGTGTTGAGGCCTGGGGTATATTAGCCATGATCTTATTGAACGGCGGAGCAGGTTTGAAGAGCCAAAAGGCCAGCTCCTGCTTCTGTTTTTTATGTTCTTATGTTCCTATGAAAGTAACAGCGAGGACATTAACAGTGAGCAAGTGTGAAAGGAGGGGAGCTGCCAGGGACATCAACAGCAAATGCGGGAGGAGAGGAGTAGTGAGGACATCAACAGCGGGCAAGTGCGAGAGCAGTGGAACAGCGAGGACATTAACAGCGAGTGCCAGAGGAGCAGCAATGACATTAACAGTGAGCGATTGCAAGAGGAGCAGCGAGGCCATTAACAGTGAGAGTGTGTGAGAGGCAAGGAGCAGTGGGGCCATTAACAGCAAGTGAGTGGAAGAGGAGTGGAGCAGCCAGGACATTAACAGCGAGTGAGTGCAGGAGGAGCAGCAGGGCCATTAACAGCAAGCGAGAAGAGTGGAGCAGGAAGGACATTAATTGCGAGCGAGTGCGAGAAAAGCAGAGGGGGCATTAACATTGAGATAGGAGCAGCAGGGACACTAACAGTAAGCAGGTACGAGAGAAGAGGAGCTTTGAGGACATTAACAGTAATAGGATTTTTAAAACAGTGCGAGAGGAGAGAGTAATAATCAAAGTGTGAGGTCACAGGGATACAAATGAGTGATTGGTTGGGGAATATTTTGCTCCTTTATCTTCCAAAAATGTGTAATTTATTAATAATTGTAGGGTTTTATTGGTAGAGTTAAAGTCTACTAGCAGTAGTAAAGGTTATTCGGAGTAGGTTTTATTAATTATAAATTAAGGATAAGTAATTAATTAATTAACACGTAATAAAGATTGCAGGGCAGGTTAAGTGTTACGACTGCGGAATGTGGGAACTTCTGGACACCATTGCGATCAAGGGCAAACATGTCTGCAGTCAGAATCTGCAGCTTAAGGAGCTTTGGCTCAGAGTCATTGAACTGGAGTCAGAGCTGCAGACACTGCAATGCATCAGGGAGAGGGAAAGTTACCTGGACACTTTATTCCAGAAGGCTGTCGCACCTCTTAGGATAGGCAGAACTTTAGAGTTGGTGAATGGTCAGGGACAGGAGGATGTGACTGCAGGTCAGGCAGATATGGGGACCCAGTAGGTAGTGATGGAGAAGCCTCAGCTCCAACAGGTATGAGGTGCTTGCTACCTGTATGGATGAGAAGGACTGCAAGGTGGATGAGCAGGCCAAGCATGGCACCATGGTGAAGGATGCCATTAAATTTGGTGGAGCGAAAAGGAATGTGATAGTGATAGGAGACAGTATCGTCAGGGGGGATACATACTGTTCTCTGCAGCCAAGACAGGGAGCTCCGAAGACTGTGTTGGCTGCCTGGTGTCAGGGTTAAGGACATCTCCTCAAGGATGAGTGGGAAGGTGAGGATCCAGTTGTCAAGGCCCATGTGGGAGAATATAGCAGAATATCATTCCTGGTTCTACCTAAGAGAATTTGAGGAATTAGGGTCCTAATTAAAATGCAGAACATCAAAGATAATTATCTCTGGGTTATTACTTGAGCCACGTGCCAGTTGGCATAGGGTTAAACAAATTAGAGAATTAAACACGTGGCTCAAAGAGTGGCGTGGGAAGGAGGGGAAGGAGTTTTGATTCACGGGGCACTGGCTTCAATACTCAGGGAAGAGTGAGCTATTCCACTGGGATGGGCTCCATTGAACCAGGCCAGGTTCAGTGTATAACTAAGAGCTGTGGTCAGGACTTTAAACTAACAGGTGAGAGGGGCAGGGTTGGTTCAGATGAAGGGAGACTCAGAAATTCAAAGAGAACGGTCAAGGTATTGGAAAAGTACAGTGATGTGGGTAAAGACAAGCAGAGTGACAGGAAGGAACCTCGAGTTTAACAAAAAAATGTACATCAGTGAATAAGGTCATTGCAGGGAATAGGAGTAAAAAAATAAAATTGCAAGGTTATTTTTCTGAATGCACAAAGCATCTGCAATAAGATAGGTTAATTAGTGGCACAAAAAGAGGTAAATCATTTAGATTTAATTGCCATTACAGAAACATGGTTACATGTAATCAAGATTGGGAAATAAATATTTCAGGGGTACACAATATTTCAGAAAGACAGTCAGGATGGAAAAGGAGGTGGGTTAGCCCTTACAGTAAAGGATGACATAAGGACATTACTGAGAAAAGATCTGGTCTCTGAAGATCACGAAGTAGAATCAGTATGGGTGGAAATTAGAAATCAGTATGGGTGGAAATTAAGAACAGCAAAAGTCAGAAAACACTGGTGGGAGTAATTTATAGGCCCCCTAACAGTAGTTATACCGTTGGGCAGGGCATTAAACAAGAAATACTGGAGCCTGTAACAAAGCAAATTACAGGGGACTTTATCTTCATTTAGACTGGGACAAACAAATTAGCAAGAATGGTTGAGAAGATTAGTTTGTAGAATGCTTTTGTGACAGTTTCTTGGACCAGAACGTAGTGGAACCAACTAGGTTTGAAGCTAAAAGTAAAATACTGCAGATGCTGGAAATCTGACATAAAAAACAGAAAATGCTGGAAAAACTCAGCAGGTCTGGCAGCATCTGTGGAGAGAGAAACAGAGTTAACGTTTTGAATCCATATGACTCTTCTTCAGAGCTAAAGAGAAGAATGTAATAGATTTTATACAGTTTAAGATGGGGTGGAGCAGGTGGAACTAGATAGAAGGTCAGGGATAGATAATGGCTAAGGGGAGATTGACAAAGAAGTCATGGACACAAGACAAAGGAAGTGTTAATGGTAGTGGTGACGAGTAAAGAAAGTGCTGAGAGTGGCATAAAGGTAAGATAGCAGAAGGTCTTAATAGCAGAACAAGGATTAGCACTTGAGACCAAACATAAAAACAAGTGACAGATAGCCCTGTCGGGGATGGGGAGGGGGAAAAAGGATTTAAAAAATGAACAAATCATTGAAATTAAAAAATACATATACATTTTTAAAAATAAATAAATATTGGACTGAAAAGGAGTCAAGAGGAAGGAGAGAGTTCATGGTCTGAAGTTGTTGAACTCAATGTTAAGTCCAGAAGGCTGTAAAGTGCTTAATCGGAAGATGAGGTGCTGTCCCTCCAGTTTGCATCACTGGAACATTGCAGCAGGTCAAGGACCGACATGTTGGCATGGGAGCAGAATGGTGTGTTGAAATGGCTAGAGACAGGAAGGTCTGGGTCATGCTTGCGGACTGAGCAAAGCTGTTCCACAAAGCAGTCACCCAGTCTGTGTCCATGCATGCTGTATAATACAGAAACCAAAACCAACACGATACAGAAGTCCCATCACTGTTGTCAACATAAATATGTTTATTAAGGGAGGATGGGATCAGCACAACAGTGTTACTTTTACTTTAGTGTTACTTCTATTACTGCTTTAGTACCAAGTTTGTTTTTGTTTTACCATGTCAAGAGTAAATATCTGGTCTATGTGAAAATACTACACATATATTGTGGTTGGGAGTGAAGGGTGATCACGGGAGAGGGAATGAATGTTGCAGGGGTTGGGGAGAGATCAAAAGAAGGCCAGGGAACAGTGATAGAGATTGGGTTGGGGCGGAGGGGGTTTACAGTGGGGAGAGTCATAGACCAGGGGCAGAAAAAATGCTGCTGAGGATCAAGAACAGGGCTGGAGATCAGGGAAGAGATGGGGAATTCTCAGGAGAGTCAAAGTTTGTGAAGAGATTTGAGGGGGGGCAGAAATGGAGGGTAGGATTCCTAGCTTCTGAATCCTGCATCATCACCTGACTCCCCAAAGCCCGTCCACCATCCATGAGGCACAAGTCAGAATGTGATGGAATGCTCCCCACTTGCTTGGATGAGTGCAGCTCCAACAACATTCAAGAAGCTCAACACCATCCAGGACAAAGCACTTGATTGGCACCCCATCCACAAACATTCACTCCCTCCACCACCAATACACAATGGCAGCAGTGTGTATCATCTACAAGGTAGAATGTAGGAACTCACCAAACCTCCTTAAACAGCATCTTCCAAACCCATGACCACTACCATCTAGAAGGGCAAGGACAGCAGATAGATGGAAACACCACCACCTGGAGGTTCTCCTCCAAGCCACTCATGATCCTGACTTGAAAATATATTGCCATTCCTTCATTGTCACTGGGTCAAAGTCCTGGAACTCCCTTCCTAACAGCACTTTGGGTGTAACTGCAGCATGTGGACAGCAGCGGTTCAAGAAGGCAGCTCACCACCACCTTCTCAAGGGCAATTAGGGATGGGCAATAAATGCTGGCCTAGCCAATGACACCCACAACCCATCAATGAATAAAAAATACGACAGGGAGAGATCATGAAGGTAGGGTGGGTAGAGTTTACAGGTTAGCTTGTTGGGCCTGGAGGAAACAGTCCTCCTCCTCTCAGCCCAAGTGGCACTGTAAAGTTAGTTGCCTGAAGATCCAGCCTTTTGCCCCCTCCTTTTAGCTGCTGAGTTTCCCGAAGTCTGGAAAACCCAGCCAAAATGGTTTTAAAAAATAGAAATGCTGTTCAATGAAAGTATGCATTCTTCTTAAAAAGCTTCAATGACTGACCCACATCCTGAGTGGATTGGTTGCCCACCCCTTGTCCCACCAGACAAAGTGGAAGGCTTTGAAGCAGCTTTGATTCCAGTTTCAGATGTTTAACATTTTCACTTCCCACTGATGTTCCCTCTAAATTTTCTTTGTACTGGGCAAGTTACAAATTCCACTCAGTGCTCCTTTATTTTCCATGGGCAGTTTACATTTTAAAACTTTCATGGAGCTTTTGCAAAGTTGAGAGTGGCCCCCTTTACTGCAATGTGCGATACATTCGAGATTGCTGCCCAGCTGCATACACGCACACACCTCTCTCCTTGCACTGTCCCATTTCGCTCTCCCTTCACATAAACAATTGGACTGTTACCTGCACATTCCTGACACGAGCTCACACTGTCAAGAAGGCAGATGAAATGTGAAAGAAGCTGGACAGATGCATACAGCTTGAAGTCTGGGCTTAGATCAAAAACAACCTTAAAGATCAATTCATTTCACGAAACAGTGAAATGAAACTCTCATAATCTGTTCTCATATACTTTAGCCAATAAACTAGAAAGCTTCAATTATCCTACAGTTTCCAGGCCTATGTGCAACAAAATCAATGCTGAAGTTTGGTGTTCATTGGCCATGTTCATTAAATCCTAAATGGCATCATAACACTGTCAGCCAGGAAACAGTAGATGCTCGTCCATTAATCCATTGATCAACTTCACCTCAAAGTGTGTGTGTGTTTATCTGACCATGCCCTCCAGGTTTGTGACCTTCAGTTGCTGTGGGTCTTTCTAGAGCATTCAAATCCTGGTTGAGTTCTGGGCTACTAGAAGCTGCTGAATGAGGAATGCTTCCGAGTCTCACTTATCCAGGAATGGCAACTAGACCTTCCGCAGGCCCCAGTACTTTCATGCAGCTCAACCCCTTCCCTTCCTTCACAGGCCAGCCAGCTACTGGGGGATTGTCCCCTTCCCATAACCTTAGACTGATGAAATCTAAGCACTCTCACCTTTTGAAGCTCAGTGTCTCCTGAGGTCTCTGAGGCCCTGTCCCATAGAAACATAGGAACAAGGGGTCTTTCAGCCTGTCGAGCCTGCTCCACCATTCAATATGATCAGGCTGATCGAAAACTTCAATTCCTTTTACCCACACTATCCCCATAACCCTTTATGTTATTGCTAATCAAATGTCTATCAATCTCTACCTTAAACATGCTCAATGACTGAGCTTCCACGGCTATCTGGAGTAGAGAATTCCAAAGATTCACAACCCTCTGAGTAAAGAAATTTCTCCTCATCTCTGTTCTAAGTGGCTTCCGCCTCATTTTGAAATTTTGTCCCCAACCAGAGACGACATCTGACCTGCATCTACCCTTTCTATTCCTTTAAGTATTTTATAGGTTTCAGAGATCACCTCTCATTCTTCAAAACTCTAGAGATTGCAGGCCCAGTTTGCCCAATCTCTCTTCATAAGACAATCTCACCATCCCCAGAACAAGTCCGGTGGACCTTTGTTCGACTCCCTCTATCCTTTCTGAGGTAAGGGACCAAAACTGCACACAATACTGCAGGTGTGGTCTAACCAAGCTTCTGTACAATTGAAGCAAGACTTCACTACTCCTGTACTCAAATCCTCTTGCAATAAAGGCTAACATTCCATTAGGCTTCCTATTGCATGTTAGCCTTCAGTGACTTAGGGACAAGGACACCCTGGTCCCTTTGTACATCTACACTTTCTAATCTCTTACCATTTCAGAAATACTCTGCACATCTGTTCCTTCTACCAAAGTGGATAACGTCATATTTTTCTACATTGTAATCCATCTTACCCACTCAATAAATCTGTCCATATCCTCCTGCAGCCACTTTACATCTTCCTCACAAAACACATTCCTACTTAGCTTTTGTATCATCTGCAAACTTGGAAATATTACATTTGGTCCCCAAATCCAAATCATTGATATATATTGTGAACAGCTGGGGCCCAAATACTGATCCTTGCAGTATCTCACTAGTCACAGCCTGCCAACGCGAGAATGACCCGTTTATTCCTACTTTCTGCTCGTTAGCCAATTCTTAATCTATGCCAGTATATTGCCTCCTATCCCAAGTGCTTTTATTTTGCTATTCAACTCCTGTGAAGGACTTCATCAAAAGCCTTCTGAAAATCCAAGTATACTACGTCCATTGACTCTCCTTTATCAATTTTGTTCGTAACATCCTCAAAAAACTCCAACAAGTTCGTCAAACATGATTTCTCATTCGCAAATCCACGCTATGCCCAATCAGAACATGATTATCCAAGTATCCATTTATCACATCCTTTATAATAGATACTAGCATTTTCCCTACTACTGGTTAAAGGCTAACAGGTCTGTAGTTTCCTGTTTTCTCTCTCCGTCCCTCCTTAAATAGCGGGTTGATATTTGCTACTTTCCAATCTTCAGGAACCATTCCAGAATTTATAGAATTTTGGAAAATGATCACCAATGCATTCACTATCTCTATAGAAACCTCTTTCAACACTCTGGGATGCAGAATATCAGGTCCCAGAGTTTTAGCAACTTTCAGTCCCATTAACTTCTCCAATACAACCTTTTTACTTATACTAATTTCCTTCAACTCCCCATTCTCCCTAGTCTCTTGGATCTCTAAATCTGGGAGATTTCCTGTATCTTCCTCTGTGAAAACAGACAAAAAGTAATCATTTAGCTTCTCTGCCATTTCTCTATTCCCCATTATGAACTCTCCTGACTCTGCCTGCAATGGGCCTACATTTGTCTTAGCCAAACGCTTCCTTTTTATATATCTATAGAAGCTTTTACACTCCATTTTTATGTTTCTTGCTACATTGCATTCATAAAGTCTTCCTTTACCAGTTTTTGGTCTTCCTTTGCTGTATTCTAAAAACCTCCCAATCCTCAGGTTTACTACTACTTTATAAGCCTTTTCTTTTAATCGTATACAATCCCTAATTTCCTTTGTCAGCCACAGACCACTGACTTTTTTGGGGTTTTTGCACCTTGAAGGAATGTATAGGTACTGTAAGCTATGTAATAGTTCTTTGAAGACTATCCATTGCCTATCTACCTCAGCTAATTTGTCCCTCATGCCATCATAATTTCCTTTATTCAACTTTAACACCCTTGCTTCAGAGTGAACTACCTCACTTTCAAACCTAATGTAAAATTCTATCATATTGTGGTCACTCATCCCCAAAGGTTCTTTTACAACAAGATTATTAGTTAGCCCTTTTTCATTACATAATACTAGATCTAAAATAGTCTATCCTCTAGTTGGCTCCTCAACATACTGCTTTAGGAAACCATCCCTAACACACTTCAGAAACTCGTGGTCCACAGCATTAGTGCTCAGTTGGTTTACTTAGTCTATATGCAGATTGAAGTCACCCATGATTACTGTATTGCCCATGCTACATGCTTCTCTCATCTCCTGGTTAATACCATGCCCCACATTACCATTACTATTTGGTGGCCTATAAACAATTCCAACAAATGTTTGCTGCACTTTGCTGTTTATTAGCTCCACCCAAACAGATTCCACACATTGTTCTTCCGATCTGAGATCCCCCTTTAATAATGCACTGATCCCATCCCTTATTACCAGTGCTTTATTATCCACCTCCTTTCCCTTCTTGTCTGTCCTTCCTAAACGTCGAATATCCTCAAATATTCAGTTCCCAGTCTTGGTCAGCATGCAATTATGTTTCCATAATGGCAATTATATCATACCCATTTATCTCTATTTGTGCCTTTAGATCACCTACCTTATTGCAAATGCTGCATCCTTAACTTTGTCTTTTTGACATCATTCCACATTCAAAGCATACTCAATGCTCTGCTTTGTTTTCCCCCGCCTTCTCGTCTCACTACTTCTTCCTGTTACCAACTTTACTTCCTTCCAATTTGGGCCACCCCTCAAGTTTTCACTCCTGTGACAAGCTAGTTTAAACCCACCCCAACAGCACTAGCAAATCTCCCTGCAAGTATATCAGTTCCAATCCTGCTAAGGAGTAACCCGCCCAGCTTGTACAGGTCCGACCTACCCCTGAACCAGTCCCAATGCCTCAGAAATCTGATGCCCTCCCTCCTACACCAATTCTCCAGCCACGTATTTAATCAATCAATCCTCCACTCCCTATGCTCACCAGCACGTGGCACTGGGAGTGATCCTGAGGTTACTGCTCTTGAGGTCCTGCTTTTTAATTTCCTTTCTAGCTCCCTGAAATCTGCTTTAGGACCTCATCCCTTTTCCTACCCATGTCATTGGTACCAATGTGGACCATGACTTCTGGCTGATCCCCCTCCACCCCCAAAGGATGTCCTGCAGCTGCTCCGTGACATCCTTGACCCTGGTACCAGGGAGGCAACACACCATCCTGCAGTCATGTTTACTGCTGCAGAAAGGCCTGTCTGATCCCCTGACTATGGAATCCCCGACCACTATTGCCCTTCCATTCTGCTTCCTCCCACCCCCCACAAGCCTATACAGCTGGGCCGCCCGTGGTGCCACAGGCTTGGCTCTGGCTGCACTCCCCTGAGGAACCATCAGCATCCAAAATGGAAAACCAATTAGCAAGCAAGATAGACTCAGGACACTCCTGCACTACCTGCCTGGTTCTCTTAGACTGCCTGGACGTCACCCATTCCCTCTCTGGCTGTACGCTTCTGGCCTGCGGTGTTATCACCTCCTTAAACGAGCTATCCACGCAGTCCTCTGCCTTGCAGATGCACCAACAGTGACTCCAGCCGCTGCTCAAGCTCAGAAACCCAGAGTTCAATTTTGTGCAGCTGGTGACGCTTCTTAAAGATGTGTTTTTCTGGGACACATTTGCATCCATGACTTCACACATACCACAGGATGTACACTCCACTTGGCCCAGTTGACCTGCCATCCCGTAACTCTAAAAGCTATTTATTACACTTAGAGTAAGTAGAGTGAGTAGAATAAATTACTAGTAACTTAACTTTACTACATTTACGCTAACCTTATCTTACTTTGGTTTACTTTATTACTTTATTTCACTTTGACTTGATTTAACTTTACTTCCCTATTGCTAGTGTTCCTTACTGAAATCCAAGTAGCTACTTCTTTATAAATGATACGTTTTCCTAGTTTTAAGCTATTTAAACACACTCCCTAAGTTTTCCTGTGATGTCACTCCTGGACTTTCTCAGACTCAGCCCGCTGCCCGAGTAGAGGTGTCCCTTGCAGGTCCGGCTGTCTCCACTCCCACTGCTCAACTCCTCCCCTTCTCATTGTGGGCTGATAACTTCCAGAAACAGACATATTTCCCACCACCCTACCACCCCTCACCCACCCAAGGTCATTGACACAGCTGTACATTTTCACACACACTCTACAGTGGCTCAAACTTGGTGTTCAGATTTGATGCTCAACTCCATCCCTGCTCAAGCTACTGTCATGACCTGCTTATTCCAATGCATGGTAAATTCAAGATTGCTGCATGGCTGCGCATATACACATCTTACAAAGGACAGTGCATCCCACCTGACCAAATCCACCATTTTTGGGGTTAAAATTATCCCCAATGTCTCTAGAAAAAGAAAAACATAATTACTATGTCTCCCATTTCTGAACCCTGCTAGAAAGTGCACACGGATCAATGTCAGATGAATGCAGCATCAGCTTCAGCTCTGTTTCATAGTCAAATAGCTGCTGACATCCACTATCCAATTTCACGTGAAGAATGCCACATGTACAAGTAGGGGAGAACTAATGGCTCCTGTGGAAACATGCCTCAACGCAAGTCAGCATCTTCAGGACAGAAAAAAGAAATTTCAAAAATCAACGCCATCCGATTACGTGCAACACTGGAGTGTTTTGACTTTGAGTCCCAATCATATTCATGAAATCCATTCAGCGTTTTCTCAGAGCAGTCCTGCTACTTTCAGTATAGAGTAGTGAGGGAGAGAGTCTTCATCCCATATAAACACATCCAGTACAAACCTAAATTTTGAAATTCCCAGGCTGCCTGGTGATCATCTTTATATTGAAATTTATACTGTTACTAAAGAACCAACTGTAAAAAAAGTCATAAATAGTTGAAAGCATGTGAGCAGAGGTCCACATATGTTTAAATACATGTACACTAAAGTCCTGTTTGTTTCAATTCGCAAGTATTGTGATGTGAACTACAGTATAATTGCACAAAGTCCCTTCACTTCACATCAAATGCTACTGGTACTAAACCATTAAATGCATTTCTTTGTACTTAGAATATATCCCACAGAAAGAGCCTATTCAGCCCAACCAGTCCACTTCATGCTCCACTTCAGCATTCTCCCGACTCTACCAGCATAACCTTCTATTCCCTTCTCCTTCAAAAGCTTATTTTACTTCACCTTTAATGCATCTACATGATTCGCCTCCAAGACAATGTGACAGCAATAATCAGATACCAGAAATTCTAATGCATTGATCACATTGGGCACTTGATGATCAGAATAAATTATACTGATGCATGAAGCTTGTAAATTAGCAATGAGAGATAGAAAGAAAGAGGAGAGAATGTCAGGGGAGGGGGGAGAGGGCAGTTCCTACCAGATTTTAAAACTTTCCCTCTAAGAATAAGGCAACCAGAAGTAAACACTTTAAAGGGCTATACTGCACACCAGCTGTGAATATGTCACCAGCAGTAGGGTAATAGGATGGGCAACTAATTGAACGGGTAAATACTAAGGTTATTTGTTGACACACTTGAAAAGTGCTAAATTGTCAGTTACACTCAAAAGTCAGAAAGGATTGCTGTGCATTCTACTGCAGTAGATGGGCATAATTTTGCTTAAGTGACTTATCAGATGACTACCAATTCATCCATTCAAATTGCAGAAGCGGAGGAACAAGGGATTGGAGTTCTGTTTTGCTTCGAGTTTAGAGTCTGGTTATCATTTGAATGGTTTGAATAGAATATTGATTCTAAAACTATATCATCTTGGCGGATTTTGACTTTTGAAGTCCAAGCAAACCATTGTGTTCTTCAGATAAAGTATTGCTAACAATCAAAAAGATTGATACCATTTATATTGTCAGATTGGATATCATAGCAGCAGACCCTACATTTCTAACAGCCTGATTTACAATTTTCAATGCCAACTCAGAATTTGATTATCCAGATTGGTTCCCATAAATAAGGCCCAACCTCTGGAGCAGGTCTGATGCCAGAATGTATTTGCAAGTGCTATTAAATCATGGCCAAACTCATAACACATGGTGATAAAATTCAGTACCAACCAGATGGTGGTGAATCAACGGCTTAATTTCCTTTTCCTGTTTCACTGACTTCAGCTGTATCAACAGTAATGCTTATGCTTAAGTAGATAAAGTGTGTAATAGCGAAAAAAAAAATTATTCAAATTGTTCATCTCTTGAATTAGATTGTAAACTTTAAAGGGGCACTGCCTAATTTTGTGCACTTGATTGCGTTTGGAAGTGGTAAAGGGTACAATGGTCCAAACAATGGATTCAGTTGGATGTCTTTGCAAACCTTTGGCAGTACAAAGTACTATGCATTGAAAGTAGAAAATGCATATGTAATAGCTCCTACAATGATAACTTATCATACTGGCCAACACAGTGACATTATCATGGCAAGAGGTTTCAAAACAGGCTGTTACAAATACTCTACCAAAAAGTTGAGTTTATGATGACCAGACGGTTGCCTCAATCGCTCATTGTTCTCCACTTAATCGACTTTTGATTAACATGCTTTATCAGCTATAATAGGTAATTTATAAGTACTTCAAATAAATTTGTTTTTTGTGTACCTTTTTTCAAATGAACTGGCAGATCTCCTGTGGTTCATGGTGAATTAGAAAATATGCAGTGTCACAAAACTATTTTATAGTACGTCATGTGTAATTACATACTAATTGGTCTCCCATGACATTGCACTCAGCAAGTTAGAAGAAGCATTGTTTTGTAATGACAGCCTGTTATATTAAGAATTCAAACATCAATGCTGTCTAGATATTTGAGGTTTTTAAATCTGAAACAGCAATGTACACAGACAAAAATATGTTTTTTTAGTATCAGAGTTGATTAATTTCTTACAATCTAAGTTAAGTTTGCATTTTACAATTTCCATCAGCTGCAGATAATCACTATTGAGTTACAAAAATATAAATCTTAAAAATGTAATCATATCAACCATGAATAAATACATGCTTTAGAAATAGATGTTGTGATTGATAAAATTAGTTCCCATTAACTGAATAACAACAATATCAGGGCATATGGTTACATATCACTATCTTTTGTTGAAGTAAAGAATGAAAGCCAGTTCAGGTGAGTGTATGCCACATGAGAATGTGTGCTTCAGAGAAGTGAATTGACTTCATAGTTGTTGTCCAGTTGTGCAGCCATCCTGCCATGTGCTGTTTCCACTCAATGTCACCACTTGCTGCAGCAACTGATAGTCAACTATTAGTTGTTGAAGGACTGAAGTCTTAATGTGAAGGAGGAGTGATTCAGTCAGGTTAGGGCAGGAATTACATAGTCTGAAGAAAGGTGCATTTGTAAAAATACCTGCAACTATAAATAGTATAAATGATAGTTTTATCATTGGTAAGGAGCAGCTGTTTGTCCATTGAAATTTTTCGTTTTAGATCAATGCAAAAATCTTATGGGTGAAATTGAAAGGGGTTTATAATTAAAGTGATAAAGTACATATTTAATGAACAACATCCATCTGGCTTTTTTCTAATGTTTAGAAATAGAGGAGCAGGAGTAGACTAGTCGGCCCATCAAGATTACTCCACCAGTCAATTGGATTATGTCTGATCATCTACCTCATTGCCACTTTCCCACACTATCCCCATATCCCTTGATGTGATTAGTATCCAGAAATCTATCTATCGATTTCTGTCTTGAACATGTTCAACGATTAAGCTTCCACAGCCCTCTGGGGTAGAAGATTCCAAAGTTTCACCACCCTCTGAGCAAAGAAATTCCTCCTCATCTCAGTACTAAATGGCTTGCCCCTTTTTCTGAAATTGTGTCCTCTGGTTCTAGACTCACCAACCAAGAAAAATATCCTATCCACATCTACCCTGTCACGCCCTGTTAGAATTTAATAAGTTTCAATGAGATCACCTCTCATTCTTTCAGATTCTAGAGAATACAGGCCCAGTTTCCTTAATCTCTCCACATAAAACAATCCTGCCATCCCAGCGATTGGTCTGGTGAATCTCCATTGCACTCCCCCTATGGCAAGTACATCCTTCCTTAGATAAGGAGACCAAAACTGTACTCATTACTCTAGGTACAGTCTCACCATGGCTCTATACAATTGCAATAAGACATCTTTACTCTTGTATTCAAATCCCCTTGTGATGAAGGCCAACGTACCATTTGCCTTCCTAATTACTTGCTGCATCTGCATGCTAGCATGAACAAGTACACCCAGGTGCCTTTGGACATCAACAATTCCCAATCACTCACCATTTAAGAAATAATCTGCCTTTCTGTTTTTTCTACCAAAGTGGATAACTTCACACTTATTCACATTATATTCCATCTGCCATGTTCTTGCCCATTCACTTAGCTTGTCCAAGTCCCCTTGAAGCCTCTTGTATCCTCCTTACAACTTACATTCCCACCAAGTTTTGTGTCATCAGCAAATTTGGGAATACTATATCAGGGAGCCGATCTCCCTGAGGCTGCACTTAGCCTCAAGGAGATGAGTGTGCTCTTTTGTGTGCGAAAGAGCACACTCTCAACTCAGGGAATTCCTCCCCGCCTGCACAGGGAGCGCAAAGCTGACACAAAAATATGATAACAGCATGGAGCCTAAATATCTAACAACTTTCATTTATTATTTAAGCTCTATGATATCACAGGAAATCAGGGCTAGGCCTCTAGTTTGAAGAATGAACTAGACCAGTGGGTCTATTTACACTTCCCTGCATGCATGTACTGTGCTACTTAAATACCCAGCACAATATAAATGCCAATGCTATTGCTACCTTAAAGCTTGGGTGCAGAGCTGATTCTGGAGGGTAGACGATGAAGTGCCTCAGTGTAAATCCAAAACCTTGAGAGTTCTTCTGTAGCAGCACTGTCTTTGGGCCAGGCCATGAAAATATTTCATCCTGCACCATGTTAGCATTTTCATTGGGGCATTTCCCATCTCTTTGGGTTTTAGTCTGTAGAGAAAAATGGAGCAAATTAGTTAAAAATACAATCAAGTTTAAAAAATTCTATAGTTGCAATTATAAATTTGCAATCTTTTGATAATTTTAAACAATTGGCTTTATAAGCATATCTCAAAGTGTTGCTTTTCCCTCCAGGGATAGGCAACACTATCCAAATATAATGTAACATTAATGGTTTAGAGTTTAGGGACTCAAGACAAAGAGAGGGTTAATCTCTGAAAATACCAGGTAAGTACATGATGCAATCATGCAGGTATGCTGATCATTCAAATAACTTTTGACAGGAGACTGAGATCTCCCATAGAGCCCAAAGCAATGTAGTGATATTTTGCTAGGCACACCCTAGAAATATTTTTCTATGAAATACAATATTATCTTGCATAAAAAAAGTGCTCTGGGTCAAACTGACCAAATTCTCTGGTTTTAGTTGAAACAGAGGCTGAAAGGAGGGGATTTATAATGATTTATTCCTTAACTGAAAGCAACAAAAGCAGAAGAACTCATCCAGATACAATCCTTCTCAGGCTTCGAAGCTTTTTCCTGTCTTATTGTATTCCTATTTGGAACACATGCTGAAAAGGGTTAGCGACTTTAATAACATGGGTACCAATTATTTCACTAAACTGCTGTCTTATATCACCTGTGAAAGTCCCTCAGGCATTAAAGATACTGCCTAAATGTAAGTTATTGATAGTAATATGAATACCAGCAGCCCCAAGAAACCCAATTATAAGCAAATTAGGCCACCTGCTCCAACCCCAGAGGAAAATTAGTAGTTTTAAAATGAGAAAACAAAAGTCAATAACGCACAAACACTAACAATAGAATACACAGCAGGTGCTAACAGTGCTGAAAAATAAACTTCTCATTATCTGGTTAAGCATAAATAATTGCACTTGCATCTGCTCCACTGAAGAATAATAATAACATTATTCCATCTACAACTTTCTATAAATCACCTTATTTGGACTTGTATCCTCTACACTATAGACAAGGTTGATATGCACTATAAACATAAGCTTAATCTAGTGTCAGTGTTGGTTTCATGGCACTGTACACAGTCATCCCCCATCTCTCCACACCCCATATGAGCTGGAAGTCATGCTGGCCCAATAATACATTTCTTGTTTATTTGTTCTTGGGATATGAGTATTCCTGGCAATTCCAGCTTTTACTGCCCATCCTTAAATGCCCTTGCAAATACATACAGCAACCATCCTGTTATGTATTATAGATAAGCTTTGCTCTAAAGGTGGGGGGGGAAACAATCACTAAACATTTTTAACATTTTTTGTAGGATCCTGGGCTTTCCAAATAGAGGCACCATGTACAAAAGCCAGGAACTTGTGCTAAACCTATGTAAAATACAAGTTCAGCCCCAGCTGGAGTACTGTGTCCAATTCTAGGCACCACACATTAGGAAGTAAAGGCTTTGGAAGGGGTACAGAAGAGAATTACTAGAATGCTTCCAGGGATGAGGCATTTTAGTTCCATGGATAAAGTGGGAGAAACTGGGATTGTTCTCCTTAGAGCAGAGAAGACTATGAGGAAATTTGATAGCAGTGCTTAGACAAAGGGTTTAGACAAAGTTGTTAATGTTGGAATCCTGTTACAATGAAATGCGTACTTTAATTTGAGAACAGCTGTTACTAATTGGGGTAAGATTAGGGAATTATTCTTAAGTATATAAGAACCAGTTTACACTGGTGTAGTAGGGAGGAAAAAGGAAGTCTGTGTGCTTGTGAATAAACCTTGATTATGGAAAAGACTGGCTCCAGATTCATCCTTTCCTCAATGTGTGAATAATGACTTTAACAAAAGGAAACTGCTTCCAACAACTGAAACAACGATAGCCACCGGGTACAGATTTAAGATGGCAGGCAAAACAATGAGAGGTGATATCAGGAAATCTTTTTCAGGCAACAAGTGGATAGGATTTGGAATGCACTGTCTGATAGGGTGGTGTACACAGTTTCAATAGTCTTCAAAAGGGATCGGATAAGTTCATGAATGAGAAACAATTGCAGGTATATGGGGTTAACTGGATGACTCAATGAACTGAATGGTCTCCTTCTGACCTGTACTATACTATGATTCTAATGCAAGAGACTCCTTCTGATACAAGACCTCATGTCCAGCTGTACCTCTTCATACTGTACACGTCCTGATAAAGGGGAGGGAGGAGTGGATGAAGAGAATCCTTTCCAAATATATCAAACTGAAACTAAAGCCCTACTGGACATCACAGGGGCACGAATTGCCTCACTTTGTGGAACACAGTAAAAATGTATGAAATGCAACAGTCTATGCAGTAATAAAAACACCTTTCATCATTCTACTGTAATCAAACATTCAATAAAAAAAGATTGCATTTTGTGAACTTTTTATTTGTTGGCCTGAATATTTAAACTGACAATAATCCTATTCTCAAACTATACAATCCAAAATGGCTACATCCCAAGGGAAAACAATTCACAACCGGAACCAGAGACTACTCACGAGGGATCAATTTTCCGATGACTTTTTACTTTATCCACTCAATCTCCTTCATTTTGCTCTTCAATGAGTTTTCATAATAAATACCCATCAAATAGACATTTAGGAAATCCACATTTCAAGATTCACTATTTTGAATAGTGAAAGTGTGCATTTAACTGCAAAAACTGTACACAACTTAAACACAATTTGCAAAGACACGAGGAACTAAGATTGCCAAAATAAAAACCTATACCTAAAGAAGTCTATCAGCAAATCTATTGGTAGCTTTTTCCCTCTTAAATACCAAAAAAACCCCACAAATTACAGGAATTTAATTCCATTTACACATAATAAAAGGTACTTCAACAATTAAATTGACCTACACATTTAGGTATATTAGTATCCTATGTTGCAAGAGTTCAAAAACAGGTTCTACAATTGAATCAGCAATAAAATATACTATCCCATATTCATAAAGGAAATGCCCTTCCCATGGGACTGACATGTTACATGAGATCTGAGGCCTCATTCCTACAAAGATTTCCTCACCACAGAAAGAATGCAGCTGTAATGCACAGGAAACATAGGATCAGGAGTAGGCCATTTGATCCCTTGAGCCATTCCACCATTCAATGAAACCAATGCAGATTTGTGAGCTAACTCCATGTACCTGCATTGTCCCAAATCCCTTAGTCTCTCTGGTTAACAGAAATCTATCAATCTCAGGATTTAAAATTAACTGAATCAATTACTATTTTCATAGGAATGTTCCAAACTCTACCACGCTTTGTTTGAAGATATGCTTCCTAATTACACTCCTGAAAGATCCAGCTCTAAGTTCCAAACTATATTCCCTAGTGTTAGACTCCCCAGCAAGCAGAAATAATATCTACCTACCTTGGCTGTCTGCTCCCACCCCCCCCCCCCGCCCCCCCAAATACCTTCAAAACTTCAATCTAATCACTTCTTTTTCTAAATTCCAGCAAATACAGCCCTAATTTGTGTAATTCCTCTTCATAATTTAATCCTTGGAGTTCAGAATTTACAGATCCTCGTAAATTATGTTGCACTGCCTCCAATGAGTTCTTCCTAAGGTGTGGTATGCAGAAGTCCACATGGTCTAACCAGGGCTATGTACAGCTGTAGCGTAACTTCTGATCATATTCCAGTCTTCTAGATAGAAAGGCCAGGATTCCATTAGCCTTTTTGATTACTTTCTATACCTATTCATGACATTTAAATGATCCATTTATCTGGACCTCCAAGTCTCTTTGTACTTCCACTGTTTCTCGCTTCCCACCATTTAGAAGTACCCTGTCCTATCCTTTTTAGGTCCAAAGTTTGCCTATATTGAAATCCATTTGTCACAGTTTTTCCCATTCACTTAACCTATTAATATCTCTTTACAACCTGCTTCCATCTACACTGCTTACAATGCCACCTATCTTTGTGTCATGGCAAATGGATATAAGGCATTCTACCCCATCATCAATATGGTAATAGTTGAGGCCTCAAAACTGAAACCTATGGGTCACCACTGGTCACATCTTGCCAATTAAAGTACCTTCCCATTATGCCTACTCCTTCTGCTATCACACCGCCAGTTTCCTAAGCAGGTCAATAATTTGCCTTCAATTCTATGGGCTTCAACTTTAGCAAGCAGGTTCTTATGAGCGACTTTATCAAATGCCTTCTGGAAGTCCATATAGATAACATGTATTGATGCTTTCCTGTCCACTACTTTACTCACCTTTTCAAAAAATTCAACCAGACTCATCAAGTATGACCTACCCTTTACAAAGCCATACTAGCTCCCTCTGATCAACTGAAAATTTTCAAAGTATTCAGTCGCTCTATCCTTAATTATAGATTCTAGTAACTTTCTAACATCAGATGTTAGGCTAAGTGTTCTATAATTCCTCGACTTCCCTTTCTCACCTATCTTAAATAGTGGAGAGACATGTGCAATTTTCCAATCCCAAGGAACGATTCCCAAAATCAAGAGAATTTTGGAAGGTTATAGTTAGGGCAGTGTTCTCATCTACTTTTATCAAACACTAAGATGAAATCAATCAAATCCCAGGGATTTGTCACTTTCTAGTGCCATTAATTTCTTCATTACTGTTATCTTGCTTAATTTTGCTGAGTTCCCAATTCAACATTAGTTTCTCTGGCTGTCCAGCATGCTATTCTCTTCCTCTGCTGAATCAATAGCACAGCTCTGGGATAAACTCTAAGCCACACCTGCCAAGAAATTAGGATTTTTTTCTTCCTTATTTTTCTGAAGGTTCAGAGTCAGGCTGGGTACATTTCCACAGCCACCTTGTCCAAATGGAGATACTTCATAGCCTCAGACAAATGTCAGCAGAATCGACATTCACAGGAGGCTATCCTCATCTATACAGTTTCCAGTTGGAGTCACTAAGTATTGATCAAAAGCATGAAACGTAACCAATATTTTCTCTTCCTAGCCATAGGACACAGAAGTTATGTGTAGTTCCATCATCACTACTACCCTGGCTAAGATCAGCTAATTCAATGTGGGCTAGGAGTGAAACCCACTGTATCCTGTCCTCTATGTATCACACCAGGTAGTACATGTACCACATGCTGAGCCACATGAAAGTTCACCATTATTAATAAAATATATGAAGAGAAGAGAATACACAATGTAGTGCTCTAACTATTTGACTAAATGAGAACAATGACAGTCACTTAGCTGTTCGAATGACCTTTCTTCTGTCTCCCTACTGTCAGTACTGGTTGCTTTTCTAATTTAAACACGATTGAAGGCAAAACTGAGATTGATAGATTTTTGTGTACTTATCCATCCTAACAGCTAAATGGTAATCTGCTCAGGAACAACTGTCTTCCAAACATCCAATGTAGGCTTAAGTGAAAAACAGCAGAAAAACTGATAGATACATGGCTCATTCTTTCACAAAAATATTCCCCTCTTGCATCTCAGCCAGAACATGTTGCCATTATATCCTATTGATAACTTTTTGAAATCACTTTTACCTGGACCAGAGCCAACAGGTATTCAACAAATTTAATATATGGCTCAAAATGCACAGGAAGTGAACTGTTGTTGATTAGAACATACTGTTTATATTGCAATGCTCGCTCAAGTTGCAGCTAATTCCAAAAGTTATTTAATTTATTTGATCTTATTGTCACTGGTGTGTTATAATTAAATTGGATTGCTGGTACCTCATGTGTTCAACAGATTTTGCACAGCTTTAACCTGGGTTCTTTGATGGGGTTTGTAAACATATTGTGCATTATGTTCAATTATTTAATCCTTCTGTAGTTACCACAATAATTTAGATACACAGCTGAAGATCACTTTGCAGGCATCCATATTGGTAAACTTATCTGAACCTCAACATGAACCAATTATTCATGAACCAACACAAAGATTACATATAAAAACCAGTGAAGCGTTTCATGCACTGTACAAACAGATTACACAATGGCCTGAATTTTCCCGTCAGCAATTTGGGGGCAGGGCCCGCTCGTCGACAAGAAAATGATGTGGAATGATGTCGGGAGGAACCCCGGACGTCATCCCGATCCCTTTAAATTTTTAGGAAGGCAGGCGGACAGCGAAATCAGCTGTCCACCCGCCGACCTGTCAATGGCCAACGGAGGCCATTGACAGAGTAATTAAAATAATTAAAGACTCTGCCCGTCCAACCTTAAGGCTGGCAGGCAGGCCAGGAGCCCCAGCGGGCTTCTGATAAGACATGAAACCTCATCCACTGGCGGGATGAGGTTTCATGTTCCTTTTTAAAAACTTCAATACATTTTGTGAGATACTTATTAACATGTCCCATCTCGTGTGACATTGTTACATGACATGTTAATGACATGTGACATGTTAATAATTTTTTTCATTTTTCTATTTTTAAAGTTTTTTGGACTGTCAGTAATCGCCCTGAGTCAGCACTGTGCCTCAGGGAGCAGGACGCTCTTTTGTGCGCATGCGCGAAAGAGCGCACTTAAACAGATGGGGATTTCCACCCCCTCCCACCCTCCGCACAGGAAGCGCTTCCTGTCAGGCAGGCCGCTGGGCGGGCCTTAGTTGGCCCACCCACTCAAAATGGGGGCCTGCCCCATTTCGGTGGCGGGGGTCGGCTGTCGGTCCACCACCGAGGGCAAAATTCTACCCAATGGCTTAGTGAATTTTTTTTAATTGCTGTGGTAAACATACTCCTGAGTGTTTAAGGCACTTGATTATTTAAACCCATCAGAACAGCTTCCCGAAATACATCATTGTTACTTTAACATTTTTCTACAGTCTCCTCCACGAATTCCCAGGAATTACATCTGTGACTCCAATTCTAAATCGGTAGTCATATTATTTTGCTGTACTTCTGATAATGATTTTTGTGTAGTTAACTGCATGGCCCAACTAGCTTACTTACTGAGAACAGTTAATCTATGCGGCTCCATTACTTAATGGAAACATACAATTTTAAGCAACTATCCAGATTAAAATCACATCCCACAATAGCAGGAAGTTAACAGCCTGTCAAAATTAAAGTTGAACTATTTGACCAATTTGTTTTATAGACCACATTCTATTTGCAATGATTCACACTGGCACACTAGGTTGCTTTAGTGTTTCTATGTGAGCAAGAACTAAAGGGTAGGGCTGTAAGGCTACAGATCAGTTGACTCGCTATTGAGTTTTACACTCGTGAAAATCTGTTTGGAGCTATCAATATAATTTTATATTTTTATTTTTAATTTCATTTTTACACCTGTTCTAACTTGCTTTTTTAATTCCAGTCACCAAATTCATCAGAAATGAAGCATTTCAGTACATGTTCTAAATAAAACATTCTTTCCTGAGATCTCAAAACTGTTAAACTCATCTTCCTGAATTCTTCTTTCTTTCTATAATTTTAAAAATCAAATCTTTGGTCTTTTGAAAACCTAAGCTTGGTGCTAATTACTCTTTTCAACTTTTATGGCATCCTGCCCCATGGATCTTGGCCCTTCAACCAAATTTCTCAATTTAAAAAAATCCAAAACTTGTCTCCAAAAATTACAGCAATATCCCACCTACATAAATTCAACTATAAATTAAATTATTTAGAACATTAAATCCACAATAAAATTGCATTTGCTGTAATCTCAGCAGCCCAAGTTATTGTGTTCCCTAAACACTGTCATTGGAACCACACTTCGGTAACATTAAACCTGAACAACTGTAATAAAGATGCCAGTAGCAATTGTCCTTGGGACATGTATGTGTAATTCCTTAAAACCTTTTAGATAATGTTAATAACATGTTTTTTTTGAAAAGGCGTAACTGAAATGCATTGTACTGTGACGCAAGGTAGAAAAACACTGGCACTTTGGGCAGGGTTTTCCATTTATGCATCACCAGTGCATTTCCTCCCATTCATTTTAATAGACAGGAAACTTGTGGGCAGGTGAGTGCAGAAACAATAATTGCCTGTCACTGGGTACAAGTGAACATGATACAAATAGCTGATTTGCTCTATTCGCAAACAATAAAGCAAAATTTTTGGTAGCATTCTGAACCATAACTAATTTACAGGATTAGATTCAAACAATCAAACTGGAGAAAAAAAAAATCATACCTTAGTGGTGCTCTATCCCTTTAGCGGGTTTTATAAATATACAGAGAAAAGGGGATTCCAGGGGATAAGCAGATAGTGTAGTCTCATCAGAGTATAGATGATTTTGCTCTTGCAGTTTTAACTTCAAAAGGGAGATTACTGTCTATAAGTTCCAAGTGCCCAATTTAAATCTCACAACAAGCTGAAAATGGTTGCCCTTGTACATGGTTATCAACCCTTGAGAATTTGTGTCATCAGTTGTTCTGCCTACCATTAAAAGGCAAGCCAAACCATTTGCATCAGACTGCATTCCAGAGACACTTCAGATGTGCAGGAGGTGCTGGATATACCAGTTTAGACTCTGGATCGGCATTCTGAACAGCCATAAGATTTCATAAGGTCTTATGGATGGTTTGCAAGCTGTGGAAACTCTGGCCCAGAGAAAGCTTGCAGGTAGTTCCAACAATTTTCTTCCATTATGATCTTTCTCTAAAAAGTTAGTGATATACAATTGTTACTCATTAGCTAAACATCCTGGACCTCCATAGTAAAATTCAGAGATCGCTTGTAAATTTCCTCACATTATTTGAAAATAGATTTACAATATAAAATAAAAACTTTCAGGAATACAATTACAAGATAAATGTTGCAAGTTTGCTGCAATTGGGGAAAACTCAATACCATATATTGAATTTTTTGTAAATCCACAAGTAGTCCTCAGCGACAATTTTAGATAATCCCAGAAAGGAGTTTCCCTGCAACAAAAAGTAGGAAAATTCTTCTACAATTGTCACACACAACTACTTACCATTATAGATTGAAAAGGTTGCATGTTAATGATGAATTCTGTACCATGCCAATTTATCTGCAGAGTGTAGGGAAGAAAATCTTTCAAACCAGTCATCTAAAAACATACAAATGCTGCAATTCAGAAATATCTGCCCCGCTGCTTTGAATTTGATGGAACAAATAATCTGGCTGTTATTGCAGAATAATGATGTCTTTTTACTGTTATTGGATTCTTGCTGACATGAACATGCTTTACCCACTTAGCTTTTGATTAGTGCCTCTCAGGTAGCTAGCCTAGTGCCAAATATGAAGCAACAAGAAAGGATTTCACTCCAATGCAGAGGGAGATTCCCTCCCAGAAATGTTCAATACACACTATACCATAATAAAATCTTCTAAAACTAGTCCCTCCTACTTGTGATGGAACTGTAAAGAAATTTTGACAAAACTGTTCATTCACACAATGTTGCATCTGCCTCAACTGACAGTAAAGTTCAATTAACTAGACATGTTAGTGAATATTTTGCATCACAAGTCAATGTGGTCACCATGAATTCCACCAACCTCTTGACCAAGGAACATTGTCCAGATATCTATGTTTCAAAAAATAAAATATACTTTTAACGGCTTGCTGAGTGGTTAGCAAGTATTATTGTGAAATGCTAATGCTTTACAAAACAAAGTTCTGGTGGTTCCAAAGAAGAGTCATATTGGACTCAAAAACATCAACTGTTTCCCTCCATAGATGCTACCCAACCTACCGAGTTTTTCCAGCAGTTTCTGTTCTTATTCAAGTTCTAGTGGTTACTTGCTAGAAACCAACTACTGCCTGAACCCCATCTTACATAGAAGCATGCATATTATAGCATGTGTGCATACTTCATTATAGAAAAATTGTTTTTTTTTAAAATGGTACAAATTTCAGAGATGTAGGTGTCATTGTACATGAAACATAGAAAACATACAGATACAGGAAGCAATTAGAAAAGCAAATACTATGTCATCCTTTATTGCAAAGGGGTTGGTGTACAATAGTGAGGATGCCTTGTTGCAATTGTTCAGTTTAGTCTCCATACCCAAGGAAGAATTTACTGCCTTAGAAGGGGTGAAACAAAGGTTCAATAGACTAACTCCTGAGATGAGGGAATTGTTCTATGAGCAGAGATTAAGTGGAATGGGCCTATACTCTCTGAAGTTGAGAAGAATGAAAGTGATCTCATTGAAACATAAATTTCTGAGAGAGATCAACAAGGTAGATGCTAAGGGGCTCTTTCCCCTGGCTGGAACTAGAACTAGGCGGCATAGTCTCAGGATAAAGGGACAGCCATTTTGGACTGAGATGAACTAAAATTTCTTCACTCAGAGTTGTGAATCTTTGGAGTTCGCTACCCAAGAGGGCTGTGGATGTACTGATCCCATCCTTTATTAACAATGCGACCCACCTCCTTTTCCTTTTTGCCTATCCTTCCTAAATGCTGAATACCCTTGAATTTTCAGTTCCCAGCCTTGGTCACCTTGCAGCCAGGTCTCCATAATGGCAACTAGTTCATACTTGATTACCTCTATTTGTGCTGTCAGTTCATCTACATTGTTATTTGAATGCATGCAGCATTCACAGAGAGCCTTTAATTTTGTCTTATTATTTTTGCAATCTCTAGCCTTAACTGCTGGCACACTCTTATGTTTATACGTTCTGTTCCTTCCTGACACACTCTGATAACCATTTCCCTTATTGCTATCCTGCTCTCTTACCTTCTCCTCTCTCTTCAGTTTGTCACATCTTCCCTCGCCCCCACTATTTAGTTTAATGCCCTCTCAACTGCCCTGGTTATACAACTCAACAGAACACTGGTCCCAGCACAGTTGAGGTGAAGATCATCCCAATGGTACAGCTCCCATTTTCCCCCAATACTGATGCCAGTGCCCCAGGAATCAAAACCCACTTCTCCCACACCAACCTTTAAGCTACACACTTAACTCTCTAATCTTATTTGCCCCATGCCAATTTGCTTGTGGCTCAGGTAATCCAGAGATTCTGCTTTGAGGTTCTGCTTTTCTGACAATTGCAAGGGCTGAGGCTCCTCCATCTCTACCTTCTCGATCCCCTTGCCTGCCTCACTTACATCACATCCTGCTGCCCATGACCACTGACCAAAATAGAAGACCCTATCCTAAGGGATGTGACCGCCTCCTGGAGCAAAGTGCCCTGGTAACATTCCCCCTCCCTGATGTGTCATAGTGTCCGCAGCTCAGCCACCAGCTCAAAGACTTTGAATGGCCTCTTTCTGCGCCATAATTTTTCTATGGTTCTATAGTTGCTAAGCCGAAGCTCCTCAAACCACAGACATTTCGCAGACCATGTTTGACCTGGATCACACTAACTTCCACATCCTGCTGTCGCAGCACATCACCTGTCTGGCCATCCTTATTCTATCTTAAGTAACTAATTAATTATTTTCTTAATTAATGCCTCTTCTCATGCCACTTACTGTACTAATTTAAAGCTTGGTAGTCAAATAAACACGATCAGTTAAGAATAAAATAAATAATAGACTCACTAGTTTCTTACTTCCTCTGCTAGTGTCTCTGAATTCATTATGAGGTAGGTACTTTAGGATTATTTAAAAGTTTACACTTTCCTAAATTCCAGTTCTTACTATCAATAAACCTTACCAATAAATGTTACTAATGCTTATGATTCATATTAATACTTAATACAACCTACTAGTAATAATAAACTCTGATTTATAAGATAAGACTCACCCAGAATATTCCCAAATTTAGATCAGAAATGCTCATCAGCCAATCTCCTACCTGCCCTGTGATGTCACACCTTGATTTTTTTTCCACGAACAGAACTCTGACTAGAAACTGCCCATACCCGCTGCTTTCACTATTACCCGCCTCTCAGGCTGAGTTCTTGCCTTCCCTCTCCGTGCTCATTGTAGCCCTGCTGCTCTCACTGTTTCTCGATGCTCAAAGCTGTGCCATGATCTTACTCAATGGCAGAGTGGCCTAGAGAGGCTGTATAACTTACTGCTCCTCTTTCTTTTGCTCTGACTAGGGTCTTAGCAGGTCCTTGTTTTTGTAGTCGATGCTCTTAAAATGTCAGCTAGAGGCAGGCCAAGAATGGATATTTTGTATTGATTTACCATGAATGATGTGACATTTCACTCCAATCATACTAGACTAAAAAGAGAGGTACCTAAAAGTTGAGAAAAATATCAAATGGACACTTTCCAAATTTAGATTATTGGCTTAAAAAAATTATAATTATCTTTTGCTAGCTTGATTTCTTTTATCCTGATTGTGCCGTTAATACAAATTGCTAAGTCAAATTTACAAGTCACAACTTAGTTTTAAATCACATGTTTCCAAATAACATCATAGATAACATGCTATACTAGATATTGATGTCATTCTTCAACACTAAGGGCCATGTTAGAACATGTAGAAATTCCACTGGGAGTCAGAGAAAGCATTGCTTACATACTTAGTTACAAAGTATTTCAGCTGCCTCCCCCTGTTTTGTTAACAAAGAATTTTTGACAACCAACTTCAATCTTTCTTTTGGGGGAAAAATTGTGAAGATTCAATAACCATAAAATACTTATAGATGAGAAAGTCCATCCTAATTTATCCATCCAGAATGACAATAAGCTCCACATTGCTGTTTTTTTAACTGATTGCAAGGTTTTCACCTCTACCATTCTGCCTGCCTGCCCATTCCAAGTGCTGATCACTTCCTGTGGGAAAAACCTCCTGAAACTACAAGTCCATTTGAGTGTCTTCATTTACAGGAAGGTTAATGGAAGTCATTATATGTTGCCTGATCATCGAGAAAGAGCAGAGGTTATTACAGGGTCTTGTATCGCCAACTCACGGAAGTTATTGAGGTAATTGCAAAGTCGGTGGGTAATGGAAGTCAAATAGACTTTGTCTTGATTTTCAAAACACTTTGGTATAGTGCTGCACAAAAGACTAAGCAAATTATGCATTTTCAGAGATTTGCAGCAGATTTTAGGTTCAAAAGAGAATAGATTATATCTGTATGTACAGAGGGTAGTTTTAATAGTAGCAGCTGTGTGTGGGGGCCTGTCACTAATGTGACGAGGAATTCATGTTAGATCCCTTGCTATTCACCAACCTTATTAATGATCCAGACAAAGCCATTAGGGAACAGTCCACATGTTTTCCATTGACACAAATATGTACAGGAATTAGGGCCTTAGACAAAGTCAATAGTCTGCAAGGCAAATCTAGATACTTTGGAGGAAATGGAAAAGTATATGGCAGGTGCCTCTTAATGTAGACAAGTGCAGCATGATGCATTTATGTCAAAATAATTCTAAACATAAAGACCCTTCAGGGTTACCACTCAAGGAGGTGAAGTGGAAGTAAGACCTGGGAGTTCACAAAACACTGAAAGCGAATTGCCAATGTGCTGAAGCTGATAAAAGTGAATAAGTTGTTAGAGTGCATATCTAGGACAATGAAACATAAAGCAAGTACATTTCTTATCAATACAAAACTGGTACATGTACAAAGTCCTGGTACATGCACTTCAAGAATATAGTGCCCTGTTTTTACCACTTCACATGCGCCTCCACAGCCTTCCGTGATAGAGAATGCGACAAGTTCACCACCCTCTGAGTGAAGACGTTTCTCCACATCTCAGTCCTAAATGGCCTACCCTGTATCCTGAGACTGTGACCCTTGTTCTTGACACCCCAGCCAGAGGAAACATCATCCCTGCATCCAGTCCATCATTGTCAGAATTTTATACATTCAATGAGATCCCCTTTCATTCTCCTAAACTCCAGTGAATAGAAGCCTAGTCAACCCAATTTCTCCTCATACGGCAATCATGCCATCCCAGGCAGGAATCAGTCTGGTGAACTTTCGTTGCATTCCCTCTAATGGTAAGTATATTCTTTCTTGGGTAAGGAGACCAAAACTTCACACAATACTCCAGGTGTGGTCTCACCAAGACCCTGTACAGCTGCAGTAAGACATCCTTGCTCCTGTACTCAAGTCCTCTTGCAATGAATGCCAACGTACCACACCCAGGTTCCTTTGTATATCAACATTTCCCAATCTATCACCATTTAAGTAATATTCTGTCATTCTGTTTCTCCTACCAAAGTGGATAACTTCACACTTCTTCACATTATATTGCATCTGCCATGTACTTGCCCACTCATTCAACCTGTCTAAATTGCCTTGAAGCCTCTTAACACCCTCCTCAACCCTCATATTCCCACCAAGTTTCGTGTTGCCAGCAAACGTGGAACTATCACATTTGGTTCCCTCATCCAAATCATTGATACATATTGCGAATAGCTGGGGCCCAACCACTGATCCCTCGGTACCCTGTTAGTCACTGCCTGCCACTCTGAAAAACGACCCATTTATTCCTATTCTCTGTTTTCTGTCTGCTAACCAATTCTCAATCCATGCCAATATATTACCCTCAATCCCATGTGTTTTAATTTTACACATTAACCTCTTACATGGGTCTATATCAAAAGCTTTCTCCAAATACACCACAACCACTGGTTCTCCCTAATCTATTCTGCTAGTCATGTCCTCAAAAAACTCCAGTAGGTTTGTCAAACATGATTTCCCTTTCATAAGCCCATGCTGACTTTGTCTAATCCCGTAGCTATTTTCTAAGTGTCCTGTTATCACATCCTTTATAATAGACTCTAGCATTTCCCCTACTACTGATTTTAGGCTAACTGATCTGTAATTCACTGTTTTCTCCCTCCCTTCCTTTTTACATAGAGGGGTTACATTCACCACCCTCCAATCTGCCAGGACTGTTCCAGAATCTACAGAATTTTGGAAGACGACAACCAATGCGTCCACTATTTCCATGGCCACCTCCTTTAGTACCCTGGGGTGTAGATCATCAGGCCCTGGGGATTTATCAGCTTTCAGTCCCATTAATTTCTCCAGTTTTAGTAATACTAATTTCCTTCAATTCCTCCTCCTCACTTGACACTTGGTTCCCTAGCATTTCTGAGAAGTTATTTGTGTCTTCCTCCGTGAAGAGGGAACTAAAGTAGTTGTTTAATTTCTCTGCCATTTCTTTGTTCTCTATTATAAATTCTCCTGTTTCAGACTATAAGGGACCTACATTTGTCTTCACTAATCTTTTTCTTTTTACATACTTTTACATACCCTACATCAATAGGACATAGTCCCTTGCATCCAGCACTGCTGGAGAACAAATTCTTTGGAATAAGTCACATATCATACATTGCTTATTTGCATATTCTAATTGTCAATGTAACAGCAAGCACATTAACAAAAACAGAATTACCTGGAAAAACTCAGCAGGTCTGGCAGCATCGGCGGAGAAGAAAAGAGTTGACGTTTCGAGTCCTCATGACCCTTCCACAGAACTGAGCGAATAAAAGGAGAGGGGTGAAATATAAGACCCCTCTCCTTATATTCGCTCAGTTCTGTGGAAGGGTCATGAGGACTCAAAACGTCAACATTTTTCTTCTCCGCCGATGCTGCCAGACCTGCTGAGTTTTTCCAGGTAATTCTGTTTTTGTTTTGGATTTCCAGCATCCGCAGTTTTTTGTTTTTTCCTTTCAGCAAGCACATTAAGTTTGACAAATATATTCATGCAAGAAATGACTTTGCTACCTGTTTAATTTTCCTTGAGGGGGATGTTACAGTAACATAGAGGAAACAAAACTTAAGATGTTCTTTGTATGCCTCTTAAACATCATCATTTTCCCCTTTTAAAATAAAACTGGGCACACAGAGGTTCACATACAATTTATTGATGATCCAGTTTAGCGAAAATCAGTTCTGAAATAATGGAACAATACTTAGAAAGCCATCATTGACTTTCCATTTTGTTCTTTCTTCCCTCTCCTCCTCCCACTGTTTCCTTGCCAAAATCTCTTACATCATTAAATTTTTCTAGTTTTGATGACAAGACACCAACCTGAAACATTACTGTTTTTCTCTCCCCATAGGCACTGCCTAACCTGCTGAGTATCTCCAGCATTTTCTCTTTTAATTTCAGATTTCTAGCGTCTGTGTTATTTTGTTTCTGTGACACAAATATTCAGTTTCATTTGGAGATTGCAATCCCACAATTTCTCCACATTCCTGTGGGGCTCCAGATCTGCTGCCAGCATTCCCATCTTCTTTCTGAACTATCTAAACATAGAAACATAGAAAATAGGAGCAGGAGTAGGCCATTCAGCCCTTCAAGCCTGCTCCGCCATTCATCATGCTCACGGCTGATCAACTCAATAGCCTGCTCCCGTTTTCTCCCCCATTCTTTGATCCCTTTCGCCCCAAGAGCTATATCTAACTCCTTCTTGAAAACATACAACATTTTAGCTTCAACTACTTTCTGTAGTAATGAATTCCACAGGCTCACCACTCTCTGGATGAAGAAATTTCTCATCTCAATCCTAAATGGTCTACTCTGTGTCCTCAGACTGTGACCCATGGTTCTGGACTCCCCCCACCATCGGGAGCATCCTCCCTGCATTTACCCTGTCCAGTCCTGTTAGAATTTTATAGGTTTCTATGAGATCCCCCCTCATTCTTCTGAACTCCAGCGAATATAATCCTAATCAACTCAATCTCTCCTCATATGTCAGTCATGCCATCCCAGGAATCAGTCTGGTAAACCTTCGCTGCACTCCCTCTATAACAAGAACATCCTTCCTCAGATAAGGAGACCAAAACTGCACACAATATTCCAGGTGTGGTCTCACCAAGGCCCTATACAATTGCAGCAAGACATCCCTGTTCCTGTACTCGAATCCTCTCACTATGAAGGCTAACATACCATTTGCCTTCTTTACTGCCTGCTGCACCTACATACTTACCTTCAACGACTGGTGTACAAGGACATCCAGGTCTCATTGCACATTCCTCTTTTTTTTGTTGCAAAAATATACTTTATTCATAAATCTTCAAAAACATTTCGAACCATTTCAAAATCACCATTAAAAAAATACAATCAGGTTCAACTTTAACAACATGAATCACAAGGTGTATCAGTACAAACAATGAATATTACAATCATTGGCAGACATTCATTTTAAGCTGTACAGCCTGAGGGGCTCTAAACAGTTTCCAGTCCCTCAGTGCACTGTGGCAGAAAGATCTTAGGCAGCGACCCTTCCCCATTGCACATTCCTCTCTCTCAATTTATAGCCATTCAGATAATAATCTGCCTTCCCGTTTTTGCTACCAAAATGGATAACGTCTCATTTATCCACATTGTACTGCATCTGCCATGCATTTGCCCACTCACTCAGATTGTCCAAATCACCCTGATACATCTCTGCATCCTCCTCACAGCTTACCCTCCCACCCAGCTTTGTGTCATCTGCGAATTTGGAGATATTACATTTAGTTCCCTCATCTAAATCATTAATATATATTGTGAATAGCTGGGGTCCCAGCATCAATCACTGCAGTACCCCACTAGTCACTGCCTGCCATTCGGTAAACGACCCTTTTATTCCTACTCTTTGTTTCCTGTCTGCCAACCAATTTTCTATCCATCTCAATACACTACCCCCAATCCCATGTGCTTTAATTTTATACGCTAATCTCTTATGTGGGACTTTGTTGAAAGCCTTCTGAAGGTCCAAATAAATCGCATCCACTGGGTCCCCTTCATCAACTCTACTAGTTACATCCTCGAAAAATTCCAGTAGATTTGTCAAGCATGATTTCCCTTCCATAAATCCATGCTGACTCTGCCCGATTCTGCCACTGTTTTCCAAGTGCTCAGCTATTAAATCTTTTATAATGGACTCTAGAATTTTCTCCACTACCGACCAGGCTGACTAGTCTATAATTCCCTGTTTTCTCTCTACCTCCCTTTTTAAATAGCGGGGTTACATTAGCTACCCTCCGATCTGTAGGAACTGTTCCAGAGTCTACAGAATCTCGGAAGATGGCCACCAATGCATCCGCTATTTCTACGGCCACTTCTTTAAGTACTCTGGGATGTAGATTATCAGGCCCTGGGGATTTATCAACCATCAATTTCCCCAACACCATTTCCCCAGTAATACTGATTTCTTTCAGTTCCTCCCTCTCGCTAAACCCTGTGTTTCCCAACATTTCTGGTAATGTTATTAGTGTCCTTCTTTGTGAAGACAGAATCAAAGTATGTATTTAGTTGGTCAGCCATTTCTTTGTTCCCCATTATAAACTCCCCTGTTTCTGACTGTAAGGGACCTACATTTGCCTTCATCAATCTTCTTCTCTTCACATACTTATAGAAACTTTTACAGTCAGTTTTTATGTTCCCTGTAAGCTTACTCTCGCACTCTATTTTCCTCTTCTTAATCAATCCCTTGGTCCTCTTTTGGTGAATTCTAAACTGCTCCCAATCCTCAGTTCTGTTGTTTTTTTTAGCCAATTTGTATGCCACTTCCTTGGATCTAATACTATCCCTAATTCCCTTATAAGCCATGGTTTGGCCACCTTTCCTGTTTTACTTTTGGACCAGACAGGAATAAACAATTGTTGCAGTTCACCCATGTGCTCTTTGAATGTTTGCCATTGCCCATCCACCGTAATCCCTTTAAGTAACGTTTCCCAATCCATCATACCAACTTGCGCCTCATACCATCATAGTTTCCTTTATTAAGATTCAGGACCCTAGTCTCAGAATCAACTACATCATTCGACACCTTGATGAAGAATTCTATCATATTATGGTCGCTCATCACCTAGGGGCCTCGCACAACTAGATTGCCATTTATTCCTTTCTCATTACACAATACCCAGTCTAGGATGGCCTGTTCTCTAGTTAGTTCCTCAACATATTGGTCCAGAAAAATATCCTGTATACACTCCAGGAATTCCTCCTCTACGGTATTGTTACTAATTTGATTTGCCCAATCTATATGCAGATTAAAGTCACCCATAATTACAAAGGTTACTTTATTGCATGCGTCTCTAATTTCCTGTTTAATGCCATTCCCAACATCAACACTACAGTTTGGGGGTCTATATACAACCCCCAGTTAGTCTATATACTAACGTTTTTTGTCCCTTAGTGTTTCTCAGCTCTTCCCATACAGATTCTACATCGTCGGAGCTAATATCTTTCCTCACTATTGTGTTTATTTCCTCTTTAACCAGCAATGCAACTCCACCACCTTTTCCTTTTTGCCTGTTCTTTCTAAATACTGAATACCCCTGAATGTTCAGATCCCATCCCTAGTTACCCTGCAGCCATGTCTCCGTAATCCCAACTGTATCATACCTGTTTACATCTACTTGCGCAGTTAATTCATCCACTTTATTGAGAATGCTCCTCACGTTAAGGCACAAAGCCTTAAGGCTCTGTCTTTTTAAAATTACTTGTCCCATTCCCACTATTTTTCACTGAGGCCCAGTTTGATTCTTGCCCTTGATTTTTCTGCCTATCACTTTTCTTATTCCCCTTTGTCTTTTGTTCTTGTTCTTGATTCCCCCTCCTCTGACTCCTTGCACAGGTTCCCATCCCCCTGCCATTTTAGTTTAAACCCTCCCCAACCACTCTAGCAAATATTCCCCCTAGGACATCAGTCCCAGTCCTGCCCAGGTGTAACCCGTCTAGTTTGTACTGGTTCCACCTCCCCCAGACCACCGATCCCAATGTCTCAGGAATCTGAAACCCTCCCCCTCACGCCATCTCTTCAGCCACGTATTCATCCGATATATCCTATTTCTACTCCGACAAACTCACTGAACTTACTTATTATAATAACATTGGGTAGCACAATGAACCAGCTCATTGTCTATTTGCAGGCCTATGGTTTATATTTTATTTTTTAAATTGAAACAATTATTTATATTATTCAGTTCCCTATAGATCTATTGTAAATTAAACCAGAAAAGACAAATAAAAACAGAATATGTGGAGACACTCAGCATGTCAGGCAGCATCTCTGGAGAAGGCAGAGTAGTGTTAACATTTCTGACAGTTCCAAGAGGGACGGAGCGTCAAATTGAAGGGATGGGATTCCCTCCAGGTTCCCACCCACCCCTACCACACAGCAACTTTGTGCTGAGGCAGGCCAGGCCTCAGACGGGAAACCCACCCTTGCCCCAGTTGAGGCCCTTAAGTGGCCAATTATTGACCACTCAAGGGCCATTTCCCACTCAGCCCCTCAATTTTTAGAACCATAGAAAAGTTATGGTGCAGAAAGAGCCCATCATGTCTGTGCTGGCCAAAAAAGAGAAAAAAGAAACTAGCCACTCATTTTAATCCCACTTTCCAGCACCTGGTCCATATCCTTGCAGGTTACAGCACTTCAGATGCAGATCCCGGTACCTTTTAAATGAGTTGAGCGTTTCAGCCTCAACCAACAACTTAGGCAGTGAATTCCAGACACCCGCCACCCTCTAATTGAAAAGGATTTTCCTCATGGCCCCTCTAATTCTGCTACCAATCACCGTAAATCTATGCCCCCTGGAAATTGACCACTCAGCTAGGGGAAACAAGTCTTTCCTGTCTACCCCATCTAGGCCCCTCTATTTTGTACACCTTAGTTAGATCACCCCATAGCATCCTCTGTTCTAAAGAAACCAACCCTAGCCTATCCATTCTTTCCTCATAGCTGAAAGTTTCCAGCCCTGGCAACATTCTTGTAAATCTCCTTTTTACTCTCTCCAGGGCAATTATGTCCTTCCTGTAATATGATGACCAGAACCCAAAATTCCAGCTGTGGCCTAACCAGCATTTTATACAGTTCCATCATTACATGCCTAATTTTGTACTCAATACCACACCCAATAAAGGAAAACATTCCATATGCTTTCTTGACCACCTTATCCATCTGTCCTGTCACCTTCAAGGACCCGTGGACATGCACTAAAAGGTCTGTCACCTCCTCAACTCCTCTCAATAACTTCCTGTTTATTGAGTATTCCCTTGCTTTGTTTGCCCTCCCCAAATGAATTACCTCACACTTTTCTGGATTGAATTCTGTTTGCCACTTCTCCGCTGATGCAACCAAACCATTGATAAATTTCTGGAGTCGACAGCTATCTTCACTATCAACTACACACCCAATTTTTGTTTCATCTGCAAATTTCTCAATCATATCTCCCACATTTAAGTCTAAGTCATTAATATATACAACAAACAGGAAGGGCCCCAACACTGAGCCCTGTGAAACACCACTGGAAACCGTTTTCCATTCGCAAAAACATCCATCAAACATTACCCTTTGTCTCCTATCGCTGAGCCTATTTTAGATCCAACCTGCCACCTTCCCCTGCATCCCTTGAAATCTCACTTTCCTGACTAGGCTGGCAGGAAGATTGAATTTGTGTGGGGGAAGCCTGAAAATCAAGAGTTAGATTTCAGGCAGGAAAGCAGGTTTGGGGGGGCAGCTCCATCAAAAGCCCCCTCTGAAGTCGAGCACCCCTGCCCCCCAGTTTAAGGTTTAGTGATCTCCTGACCTCTCTCCCCCGCTCCCCTGTCCTCTCCTCCCATACCCCGATCGCCCCTTGCGCACACAGCCTGCCCAGGCCTTCCCTATCACCCCTGCCCTGGGACCCTCTGAACATACTTAGCCTCAGGTGCCCTCCTCCATTCCCTCTTCAGTCCACTGCAGCACATTGCTGCAGGGACTGGGAGAGTTTCGGGCTAGTTTCATTCGAGCGCGAAATGGCTATGGGGCACTAGGAGTTGGTGGGGACGTGCTCCCCACAGACTCTTCCGATGGCGGGAAGCAAGGCCCCGCCATCCAAAAGATTCAGGTCCACATTTTAAAGCTGCACACTGCTGCAGAAAAATGAACACAGTTGTGAAAAGAACTGTTCATCCAAAAAACTGTCAGCACTTAAACCTTAATCACCATGCATGTATGATGGTGTTATATTATCTGTTATAATATATTAGAATATTACACATTATAAACAGCAAGTTCTAGTGAAAGAAAGGTTGGAACAAAAGCTCAGGATCTGAACATTTTTTTTGCAGGTTAATTTCCAGCTATGCTGCTCCAGGGAAGGAAACAAATCTAATTCAGGCATAATTATACATTTATATAAAAACAAAAACAAAAAACTGTGGATGCTGGGAATCCAAAACAAAAACAGAAACAGAAATACCTGGAAAAACTCCACCTGCTGAATTTTTCCAGGTATTTCTGTTTCTATAATTATGTATTTTCCAGGCCCATCTCAAACACTCCCTCATCCACAGCCCTGCCCAGGGTCAACTTTTCTTAAATTTTTAAGCTCTTTCTGCCCCACAGTAAACCTGGAAGCCTCAAATACACCTTAATATAAAAAGTAGTTTGCTGTACAAAATCCTGGTCCCCTAATTTCCACTGACACAGAGGAGATTTTGAAACTGGGCAGCATGCAGCCTTAGGTATCTTGTTTCATCCTGTGCCCAGGACATGGTATTCATTTTATCTACATCAACAGAATGAGAAACCTAATGAAGCTCAAAGAGCGTCAAATCAGGGACTTTCTGGTCCCAAGTCTGGCATTCAACTGAACGTGCTATCCACCCAGTATCAAATAAATAGATACAATTTAGAGGACCTTAGATGAGGATCCAGATACATTTATATCCTAAGTTGTTTGATCAGCAAGCCTACAACAAAATCAGTTTTGGCCAGTGTCACAGATTGTGAAATGTGGGGTTTTCATCCATTCCAAATTGTTTCGGCTAGTGGTGCTTGGTGTAATTAGAGGGTCCAGTGATGTACATATATGAAGAATTGCTACTTTGCAAATTGGTTCTCATCATTCAATGTGGAATCATATTTTTTATAATGAGTTTTATAAATGCAGAATATCAAACAATAAATATTTTGTATCAAAAATGTTAGAGTATGTGGGAAAGTGGCTAAGGGATGCATTCCAAAACAAGTCCTATTTGAATCTGAAACAGACAATTCTGAATATTTTCTTAATGCTAACAGACTAGAAACTATAGAAAGGCTAAGGAATTTAGGTATCCACTTAAACAAATCCTTAAATGCTAGTGCAAAGACAAAAAGTAATCAAAAAGGATAGAGTTGTACAGTCATTGAGTCATAGTCATAGACGTAGAAACATTATGGCATAGGAGGAGGGCATTCAGCCCAACAAGACCAGACCAGCTCTATGTGGGTCAATCCAATAAGTCCTATTTGCCTACTCTTTCCCTGTAGCATGTTTATTTCCCTCAAGGGCCCATCCAATTTGCTTTCAAAATCTCATCATCTCCACTTCCGCCACCCTCAAAGGCAGCAAGTCATTACCATTTACTGCAAAGAAAAGCTCTTCCTCATAGCCAGCTGCACCTCTTGCTCAAAACCTTAAATGTGTCTCCTCGTCCTTGTATTAACAGCCAATGGGAACGACATTTCTTTGCTCACCTTATCTGAACCTGTCATAACTTTGTACCCCTCTATCAAATCTTCTCTCAATCTCCTTTGCTGCATCTCAAATCTAACTCGCAGCCAAAATCCCTGAACCCTGGAACCATTCTGGTAAATCATCCCCGTAGCCTCTCAAGGGCCCTTACATTTTTCTAAAGTGTGCTGACCAGAACGGGACACAATATGACAGAATGTTGGCCTTAACTCAATGAGATTGGAATTATAACAAGTCTTGAAAGGGTTAAATTATGGGGACAAGCTGCATAAACTGGTTTTGTATTGCCTTCAGTTTTGAAGGTTAAGAGGGTGATAAAATCGAACGGTTAAAAACAATAAAAGGGAATTGATAGGGTCGATACAAGAAAACCATTTCTCTTGTTGGTAGTATCCAGAACAAGGAGTCACAATCTTAAAATTCGGCCACTTAGGAAAGAAACCTAAAAGCACATTTTCTCTCACAAAAGTGCAGTAGATTCTGTAACTCTCTCTTCCAAAAGGCTGTGGATGACAAGTCAACTGAAATTTTCAAGACTGATTTTTTAACAAACATGGGTATGAACAGATATGGAGCAAAGGCAGGTAGAATGTACAGATGAGCCATGATCTAATTGAATAACAGAACATGCTTGTGGGGCTAAATGGACTACTCCTGTACCTATGATCCCATTGAAGTCATACATTCCAAACAGTTCCATGTTTATTTTGCATCAGTATTCTGCAAGATCATTTTCATGATCTAATCTTAGAACAAGGAGTACAAGAACCTATGCCACAGACTGAATAGCATTGTAGTATTGCTGCTTTGATCACAAATTGATTGCAGTCCTCAGCTGTTAAGGAGTTAAGAGTTTAAAGCCTAAATATCTTTATACGATCTTTAGTTATCTGGAGGGAGAGAGAAAAAAAGTATTTGCATTAATATAACTCTTTTCATGACCTTCGGATGACTTAAAAGTGCTTTACATCCAATTAAATACTTTTGAAATGTAGTCACTGTTGTAATGCAGGAAGGACTTCATAAGCATTTAAATATTCCCTCTACTGAAGACCAGGCACCAAATTGTGATAATTCAAGAAATTGAAAGAAGAGTTCATAAAACTAACTTTCAAAATGGGCATTCAAAGTACTTTCTTTATTCTTTCATTGGAAGTGGGCTTCATTGGCAAGGGCAGCATTTGTTTGCCATCCCTAATTGCTCCTGGTTAGGTGGTAGTGAGCTGCCCTCTTGAATCGCTGCAGTCCATTGGATGCACATACACCCACAGCGCTGTTAGGAAGGGAGTTCCAGGATTTTGATCCAGCCACAGCGGACGAACAGTCATATAGTTCCAATTCAGGATTGGTATACGGCTTGGAGGGCAGTTTGCAGGTGGTGGTGTTCTCATGCATCTGCTGCCCTTGTCCTTCTAGGTGGTGGAAGTCATGGGTTTGGAAGGTGCTGTCGATGGAGCATGGGTGAATTGCTGAAGTGCATCTTGTATATGGTACACAATGCTGCCAATATGAGTTGGTGGTGATGAGAGTGAATGTTTAAGGTGATGGATGGGGCGCCAATCAAGCCACCTGCTTTATTCTGGATGGCGTCCAGCTTCCTGAGTGTTGTTGGAGCAGCACTTACCCAGGCAAGTGAAGAGTATTCAATAGCACTTCTGATTTGTCCCTTGTAGATAGCGGACAGGTTTTGGGGAGTCAGGTAGTGAGTTACCTGTCCCAGGATTCCCAGCCTCTGACCAGATCTTGTTGCCATAGTATTTATATGGCTAGTCCAGTTCAGCTTCTGGTCAATGGTAACGCCAAGGATGTTGATATTGGGGGATTCACTGATGGTAATGCCATTGAGTGTCATGGGGAGATGGTTAGATTCTCTCTTGTTGGAGATGATCATTGGATGGCATGAATATTACCTGTCACAGTCAAAGACTGAATGTTATCTTGGTGCATATGGACCTGGACTGCTTCAGTATTGAGGAGTTACGAATGGTACTGAATATTGTAAAATATCAGCATACATCCCCAATGCTGACTTTATGATGGAGGGAAGGTCATTGATGAAACAGCTGAAGATGGTTGGGCATAGTTTCCTGAGGAACTCCTGCAGCAACGTCCTGGGACTGAGATGACTAGCCTCCAACAACCATAATCATCTTCCTTTGTACTCGTTTTGACTCCAACCAGTGGAGAGTTTTCCCTCTCATTCCCATTTCAATTTTGCTAGGGATCATTGATGCCACACTCAGTCAAATGCTGCCTTGATGTCAAGGGCAGTCATCCTCACTTCGCCTCTGGAATTCAGTTCTTTTATCTACGTTTGGACCAAGGTTGTAATGAGATCAGGAGCCAAGTAGCCTTGGCAGAACCCAAACTAAGCATTAGTGAGCAGGTTATTGCTGTGTAAATGCTGCTTCATTGCACTTCAATAATACCTTCTATCACTTTTCTAATGATTGAAAGGAGGCTGACGGGCTAGTAATTGGCCAGATTGGATTTGTCCTGCTTTGTGTGGACAGGACATATCTGGGCAATTTTCCACATTGTCGAGTAGATGCTAGCGTTGCAGCTGCACTAAACATCTTGGCTAAGGGTGCAGCTAGTTCTGTAGCACAAGTCTTTTAATGCTGTTGCCAGCTTGTTGTCAGGCCTATAGCTTTTGTGGTATCCATGCCTTCAGCCATTTCTTGATATCACTTGGAATTAATTGAATTGACCAAGGAGTGGCATCTGTGATGCTGGGAACCTCAGGAGGATGCTGAGCAGCACTTCTGGCTGAAAATGGTTACAAGTGCTTCAGCCTTGTCTTGTACTTTAAATTTCAACATATATTACAAATTATTCACCTAATATCTTTGCTCCAGTAAACTATTAAATTGGAAATAAGTAGTTATTTAAACCTACGTGAAATGGTTTTCTGTCAGGTGTTTCCAACTTTTGAGAGGTGGAGATGTAGTGGGAATCCAATGTAAATTTAAATAAGCCAGTTACTTCTAGAGAGCAGAAAAACAAAAGATCCAAACTCCAAATCATAAGGAGCGCAGTCTCTCCATAGAATCTGTCATCAAGCTAACTAAATGAGAAAACAGCTTTTAAAAATCCATAGATAAAAGCAAAATACTGCGGATGCTGGAAATTTGAAATAAAAACAGAAAATGCTGGAAAAACTCAGCAGATCTGAGAGCATCTGTGGAGAGAGAAACAGAATTAATGTTTTGAGTCCATATGACTCTTCTTCAGAGCCTCTTCTGAAGAAGTCGTGCAGACTCGAACGTTCACTCTGTTTCTCTCTCCACAGATGCTGTCAAACCTGAGTTTTTCCAGCATTTTCTGTTTTTATTTGAAAAATCCATGATTACTGTCAGATAAAGATTATATTTCACACATTCTCATTGTTTTTAAACTATTAATTTGACAAGGTCAAAAGCAAAAATATATATATTTTTTTAAATCACAAATTGGAAAGTAAAATAGGTTGCTAAGCAGACTGCTTCTTCCCATAATGTCACAGTGAAGCAGTTACAGTGCTATGAGTTACAATACCACTTTTGTAAAGCTGGGTAACAGTAGCATAGTGGTTATGTTACTAGACTAATAATAGGGGTCTGGATTATGTAGAGCTGGAGGGCAGAGTTTAATGCCGTCCCCGAGGTGAGTTTGGAGATGAGGGCATTTAATCTTGTGGGAGGGTGCCAGGTGGGTTTGCCTTCTTGCGCCGCTGCCAACTCCCTAGGGACAGGATTTTTGCCCCAGAGATCCTGGAGAAGGCATGTCACTGGCCACTTAAGTCCCTGATTGGCACTTAATACAGTGAGCCTTCTCCATAGGGGGTGACGTGTGGCTCTCTCCCGTCGCTTGCATTAAATTCCATCCTGGCAGTTTGAGACTTTGAATTTAATCCAGAAAACCTGGAAATAAGTCAAGAAGCAGAAATTTATTATAATACACTCTTCTGGATCTTGATAACTTAATTTTTTTAAATTGTTCGTTCTTGGGCTAGGGTGGGATGGGATGGCAGCAGCTAGTAAGCTCGGCATTTACTACTGATCCCCATTTGCTCTGAGAAAGTGTAGCAGGCCTTCTTCTGGAACCACTGCAATCATCTTTGTAGTGGTTTGCTATGGCTAAGTGGCTTACTAAGCCACTTCAGAGGTCAGTTAAGAATAAACCATGTTGGTGTCAGCCTTAAGTCACATATCGACCACCAGGCAAGGATGGTAGGTTTCTTTCCCTATTTGAAAGCCAGTCAATTAGGAGTTATTACTACAATCTGACAGCTTCATGGTCAGTTCATGCTGATACAGAACATTTCTAGGTTGTTTTCCAAAATCGAATTTGAATTCTGCCACAATGGGATTTGAACATTCATTCCCTAGATTAAAAGTCCATCAATATAACCTACTGTATCACTATATCCAGAAAGAACGATGGAATACATTTTTTTGCTGTTATACAAGTAGAATAGGAAGTCGGCCCATTAACTAATGTTTCCCCAGCAGTACCTATTGTGAACATCTCAAATTTCCTAATAAATGTTCATGACTATGTGATTTATACTCAGACCATTGACTTCACCCTGCAACCTTGGATTCCTGCCATTGATAGTGGCATGAAGAGGTCAGCAGTACACACATACAAGTATCCTGTTTATGAACTAAAGTTCTACTGTGAAAATCTGAATGTCTTCATAACAAATGTTTGTTTTAAGGCAATATATTACTGTTCTGTTTTGCATAATAGTTTTATTCTATAATAGAGGAGCTCAAACTACAACTGTTATGAAAAGTAGGCTAAAGGATTCAGTGGTGCAGTGAGATATGCTAGTCAAATGTGCCAAGGCACCAGCACATACTTGACAGGCCAAACGGCCACCTTCTGTGCTGTTACCATTCTATGATTAGGACGTGGATCAACACTCAAATATATTTTTAAAATCAAGTAACTGGGCTCCTTTAGTCAATACCCATGACAAAAAGATTTCTGTTTTTTGTCCTAAGGTGACCGTTTCAAAACTGGTTAAATGTATTTAAATTAAATTAATAAAAGAGTTTTACAGAAATTGCTGTTGGTACATTGACTCTGCATGTGCTTCAATGAGTTATCAATAGCACAAGCAAGCAATTATCGTGACAAACTGTAACGGTGTTTTATGAGGCAGAATCGTTGTTGATGCATGTTTGCAAATAGGCATGTCTGCATTTATATTCTATTAAAGATTACCTGAGGCAAAGCAGTATCCAGGAAATTAAATCTAGCTTTTTCTTCTACACAATACACATACAAAGACTTCACAGCTTCCTAACCAAACACCTTACCAGCAACTCCTCCTCCTCCCAAACAGGAAAACTGTGCTTTCTTTTGACAGCTGAGATATCACTGTCCTTCTCCTTCCTGGGGTTTACCTCTGAGGTCACATTCCTCAGTGCAGCTAACCAAATGCAGCGGGGCTCGGGAGAACTGCAGTCAATCCCAACTGGTCTTTCCCAATTCCAGTGTTTGTAGATCACGCCTGGGCTGCAGGCAGCTTTTCCAGCGCTGGACATGCTTTCACAGATAATTCTGCGTCTCTTCCTTAGTTCACTTTAATCCAACTAGAAAAGCAACTTCCAGCCCACATGAAAGCGATCTTTTCAGAAGTGGTTATCATTAGTTCAAGATGGTTGTTGCGTTCCGATTTCCATTCACAACAACAAAACAAGTTACACATCATATATCACAAAATGAAATGTTCATCTGGTAGCTGGAACAGTGCAGTATCCAGCATATTCTTCCCCATTCCTCTCATTCACATCAACAGTGAACCCAAATATATTCCAAAGATGGTTAACAGTTATGCTGCGGGGCATAACTACAGACTGCCAGGCGCAATCTCTTTAGCTGGAACGTCAGACACTCAAACAAACTGAAAACTTACACCGCAGCCCTGTACACTGCACACTGTTGAACCAACAGCTGTTCCGGGCTGTTAGCCGCAGACATTGACCTCTGACCCGAGTCGCCAGCTGACGCTCACAGGAGACTATCGAAAGTTTCAAATTGCTGCAAATTCTGTCACATGCCAGAGTAAACTGAGTAAACTAAACAATCAAACAAATATGTTACACTCGCCTTCTCTTTCTTTTAAATCTTCTGTGGGTTTGGCTGCTCTCTTTTCGATAAACACATGATGTCACTTTTTTTGCACATAAAGTTCCCTTTCAGGAGCTGAGATGAGCTAATTGGTCAAAAGACAATCAGACCAGACTTCTGACTCTAAACAAAATCTCATTAACAGTTTAGCAACTGAAGAATACCTCAGTGTTGCCTTCAAGGAAAATCTGCATTATTTCTTAAAATTGTTTTTTAAATATAATTTTGCAAATAATGCACAAATTTAAAACGTTAAAATAAGTTAATATGTATAACAGATGTCTTATAGAAATGTACACGACAGACTGATTTATAAGGCAGCCCTGTTCTTCACTATGCAGCTGCACTTATGTTGCATCTTACTTGCTGAGTGGTGTTATGCTGTTCTGTACACATGCACAATATAAAATAGAGCATTCTTCATGTACAGAATGTTGAGGACAAGGCTGAAGTGTTGGTTGTTTAAAATGGTTTTAAAGGAGATGTCTTAAATTAAGGAAGGAAGTAGAAAAGTATAGAGTACTGGGGAAGGAATTCATCAGGTTGGGCATAGTAGCTAAAAGAACCATCATTTATGGAGCAGAGATACAAGTGGTAAGCAGCACCAGAGGGCTGAAATACATATACTTGAAGAAAATTGCTTAAGTAGAATAGCTAAGATCAAGATTTTTTTTTAAATGACAGGAACTATTAAGTCAATTCGCTAGGGCACTAGTGAGGCTTGAAAATAGCAGGAATGATGAAATTACAAGATTCTGTGCAGATGAGGATGTCAGCTTCAGCTTTTTGAATGAGTTGTAATTTGTGAAAGAGGTAGCCAGTTGGGAGAGTACATGAGGGTCAAGTATATAAAGTCATGAACTGTAATTTACTTAAGAGATAGAATTGGAGATTGGCAATGTTGCAGAAAGCAATATGGAAACTGGAACAAATGTGATGCGGGGCAAAGCACAACTCAGCTCAAAGTCTAGTCTTACACAGAGGATCTGCACCTCCCAAGAGAGCAGCTGCAATGGCGATAAAGTCATGCTAAGGGCCATGTTGATATCAGGAGAACTCAGGGGATGACTTTGGTTCTGTTAGCATTAAGCTGGAGCAAATTTTGGCTCATTAAGGTCTTAATGTCAGACAGACAACTGTTGGATCATAAATATTCAAAACATTGCACAAGTTATTTGAGGCTTTCTGTATTGGGTCCAATCAATATTAAAGCAACTGAAGGACAAAGGCTTAAGAAAAAATGTTGCGCAGTAACATCATATACTATTTAGAAAAAATGCTCTGCTCTCTGTAGTATTCCCCAAATAAGTAGGCAGCAGATAACCTTCTCCAAACTTTCTACCAAAGTTACTTTGATGCTGTTACAAGTGTGTTTAAGTGTTTTGATCAGAGTCACTTGCCACTTGTTTATACAAACATGAGAATTAGGAGGAGGAATAGGCCAATCGGCCCCCCGAGCCTACTCCGCCATTCAATAAAATCATAGCTAATCTGATTGCAACATCAACCTCCCATTCCTGCCTACCCCTGAAAACGTTTCACCCCCTGGTTAATCAAGAATTTACCTAACTCTGCCTTAAAAATATTCAAAGATTCTGCTTCCACTGCCTTTTGAGGAAGAGAATTCCAAAGACTCACGACCCTCAGAAAAATTCTCCTCATCCCAGTCTTAAATGAGTGACCCCTTATATTTAAACTGTGACCCTTAGTTCTAGATTCTTCCAGGAAAGAGGAAACATCCTTTCCACATCTACTCTGTCAAGACCCCTCGGGATCTTAAATGTTTTGAACAAGTCACCTCTTATGCTCCCACTAATCAGCCAGGCTGTCAATTTGGCCACTGTCAGGTGAAAGTCAGCAAAACATTATTTAAATGAAGCTTTGCCGTTAAAATTCCAGAAGGTATTCATGCCCTCGGCCTTACCAGCTTTTTCCTATAATACAACACTTCTTCACACCCTCCCAGCCAATATTGGGGCCAGAGTGTCTATGACATGAAAAAGATTTGACACCTTTTTACCTAAAAATCGAATAATTTCTTCTTGATCACTAGGCAAATCAGAACATTATTTCTCTTCTAAACAAACACTTTGTTGTACAAGGTGGGAACTGAGGGTTCTGGGTGGCCTCAGAGATCATCTGATTCTGATACTTGACAGCAATGAGAAGCACAACTCCATTTATAGGGTTTAAATGAAAATCAACAGAAAAATTTCCCTTGTCCTTTAACAAGCCTAACTTGTTCCAAAGCTGACTATGACTTTGATTCAAAAATGGCATTTGAGATACCCATTAGTTTTCTGGTGAATGCCTTATTTTTTCAGTGCTACCTATATTCTGCAAACATTGCCTTGAATATGTTTGATGTGGAAGGAATAATAAGCAACAATAATAAAATAATAAGAATGACAATAAGCAGGAAGGCTTTATCATTCTTATGAAGCCCAAAAGTGTTTCACATCTTCTAAACAAATAAAGCCACAGAATGCAGCGTAGGACATGGTCACCACACTTTACAAAAAAAAGGGTATACAGAAGAGAAGCAAGACTAAACCTAAGTGTGAAAGACTGATGACAAAATTTAAAGATTCCAGTGGTTCAAACTTTACAACTTATCTGACAGTTAAGGAGGATCTCGTTTAAATATTACAAAATATTAAATGGTATGTGGAGGAAATAAAAGCCAGATTATCATTCAAACTAAGGACATAAGAACATAAGAAATAGGAGCTGGACTAGGCAATTTGGCCCACCAAGCCTGCTCCTCCACTGATCACGATCACGAGTGAGCTTCTACCTCAACTCCATTATCTCACACTAACACCATATCCCAAATGTGGATATCCCACATTTTTTGAATGGTTTAATGACAATCTCCTGTCTAATTTCACCCCAGGCCTCTACAACCCATTCATGTAAGGCTACTAACATCAGAGCCCATGTGCTGCCTCCCTGGTGAATGATCTTCTATCCTCTGATCATCCAGGGAGCTATTCCACTTTCTTCTCATGCTATCCTTGAACAGCTTGTTTATAGAGACATCTAATGGTTGAATAAGGCTGGTTATGGCACTGGGAATCATTGCAATATATCAATATTTTGTGATCTAACTTCAGCAACAACATCATTGCCAAGGCATGATTGGAACATGTCCCAGATAAGAAGATGGTTTTCTTTACATAATCCTTCTGGTTGGAAACTCCAAACCTTCCCCAACCATATTTTCAAACCAACTTCATCCATCCATCCTTTACCGTGAACGTGGACGATTACTCCTTTTGAGAATTGCTGTTTCGGGAGGGCTTTTCTCTTGGATATTACTACTAGTTGAAGCTTCGTCCCATTGGACATACATGACAAAACAATGATGGATCTACTATTTTCATGGCCAGCTGTCTTCACTAACGCTCTTCTTTGGACCTTTGCTCGCCATTTGACTGGCTGGTATGTCAAAATTCATTACAGTCCCATGCATGTTCCCAATACAGGCCAATCTGTATCCATTTTTTTTAAATGATGTTTGACTATAAACCCCTGAAATACAATAAGCCCATCATCAAATTCTGCTGGGACTTGTTGTGAGATCTTGGTCTTCTGTCGCAGTACAAAATTTTTTATCTTCACAAACCTGGTACGCCATCCAGAGCTGATTTTGAAATCTGCAATGTCTAATTTTCTTGCTCATTTCAGGATGAAGATTTGGATAGATTGAGAAACTGAGTCCATTCTGGCAATTTTCATTGATGTATTTTGCAATTTTATTTTCCAACTGCAGCCACATGCTAGGCTTTCCTCTGTTTGCACATTTATTCTTTGGCATCTGCCTAAGCTGTGAGAGAACTTCCTCCAATCTCTAATATTTTTCTCCGATATTTTGAATTCTCTGGCTGCTGCACAATTATTTATCTGCTCTGCAATCTCAACAACTTTAAATCTGAATTGGACTGCCATTCCTTCTGGATAGAGGGCGGAATTGGCAGGAACACAACGAGCACCAGTGAGGTGGTAGCCTTGACAGCATGTGTTGACATGCCCAGGCACAAGGAGCTGAACAGCCGTCTTCAATGGTGTGCTATTCTACGACTCTATCAATGAGGAGGTTTGCACCTGGGCAAGTTTGGCTTCAGTGGCAAGCAGGTGGTAAGTGCAAAATTTTGCTTTTTTGGCTAAAAGTCAGGGGTTGACATATACACAAGTACAACCATTACTCAGGTACTTATGGTATATGCTGATTATGAACTGATATGGTATTAATGATGTTCTCCCTTTTCTGCTAATTTTCTTGCTTTTCCTTAATAGATTAACCCCTAGGTAAGCGCAGCTCCACAAGCACAGCATTCTGCCCAAGTAGCCATTGTCTATGTGAGAGTGTCTGCAGACTATTTTACCAGGGAATAAAAGCTGAGGCTGATCCTGCCCTCACCTGCACACTTCCAACAGGAGTAATTAACAATAGGGAGCAAGAATCTTGTCAATGCATTCCTCACAACCCAAAAGCACATATAAATGTTGCAATTTGCCCAACACCATCTTAGACAAACTGCATGATTCAATAACTCACTGCTTTAACCAGATGAGCCATAACAAGCTATAATACTTGCATCAGGAGATTTTTTCAAATTGAGGTCTCCTATGAAATCACAGTAACTGTACATCAAAGTACTGTAGTTCTTTAACACATAACTATTGCAGCATCCAGGAATTGATGTATATTGGTGATAAACATTCCACACTAGTTCACTGTAAGCAACAGACCTTGAACACTAAATTTTGCCACACATCTAGCTGTGCGTAGTAATGTCAACAACAGCAGAAAATAATTCATGCAAATTTTAATATTAACTTCTTATATAAATAAATGAAGTAATACATTTTCAATATTCATAAATCGGAATTGTTATTTATATGGTTGTAATAAAAACAATTTGCTTTTTTAAAATTGAGGACTTTTAAATTAAAAGCTAAATGCATCCAGAAAATCGATGGGTCAAAAAATAAAATGTGGATCTTGTTTGGATGTTACTTAATAAGACTCAAGAATCTTTCTGTAACATTCCATGGTTTCCAGATGTTACATCTCTGTACAGAATTTACATGATCCAGCTCAGGATGTGCTGAGGCAGGCTTAATGTTTTGAAGTTTAAAACAAGAAAAGCCACTTTGTTTCTGAGGCACCATCTGTTATGTGTGGGTAGACAAGGCCTACTTTTTTTGTTTTTTATTTCCACTAGAGTATCAGTTTAGTGCGTTCAAGGAACAGGGTAACTGGATCTCCTTTCCAGCATCAGAAAAGCTACACATTAGTCTCATCCGTAAGCTTCTGGGCAGATCTGAAGAAAAAGTGCGAATGCTTTGCTTGAAATTCATAGCAGTCCACAAAAAACAGAAATTACACATCAGGTCCAGGAGCCGTCAGAGGAAGGAAAAGGCAGTTCATGTTTCGGATGAGCCCTGTACTCTTTAGAAGTTGAGTTTATACCTGAAACATAAATCTCAATGTTCCCTTTTTTAAATGCTGATAGGCCACTGTGTATTTACAGCAATTCATTTTCATAAGTTTCTTTGTATGCTGTGCTTGGTTACTGAACTTTCTTTTAAGGGTTAAAACCAAAGACAAAGTTTGGTATTAAAACCATAATAAAATCATTACTGTCTCTCTACAAATGGAAAACAAACAATAACTGAACATAGCTGAGATCTCACCATCTGGATCCTCCTCTACCTGAAACTGTATGAATCACTGCATTTAGACTGTGTGGACGACTAGCTGCTCTGAACTGCTACCATACATTTTTTGATCAATGTCACAATCAGGCTAACCCAAGTTAAAATCCCAGGTGTTGACTCAACTACTCACTCCAACAGCTACTCAAACAAAAAAAAAAGTCAGAAGAACTGAAAGGTAAAATCAGTTAGGGAAGGAAATGAAAAACAAGAAACTAAGTAGGCTATTATCAGAGTCCACCCCAGGAAACAGTAACATTTGTTTCAACCAACAGAAACCTTGATCAGACACTGCTTTCTACTCACTATATAATAATCTGTGAACATTTGGCAACATTGAATAGAAATTTCAACAAATTGAAACTAAGAAGTGCTACAATGAAAGCACAAAGTAACTGGGAGATGGAGAGGAGAATGGACTGCTGTAAAGGCGGTGTTTTTAAGCAAAAAAAATTTTTAAATCTAAAGTAAGACCAGAAAGTTACAGAAATACACAACATTATCTGAAAACAGACATTTCGGGCAGCCAACTTTCAGCAGAAATGATTTTCATTTTCTCTTTACATTTCAGATACAGTTAGCAACTCTCATCCAATTATTACTGAATAAGTTTTTTTTTACAAAAGCAGAATATCCTATTTGATATTTTATTTTGAATCTCCTCTCCTCCACAGCTCTAAAATGGCCAACTGTTTCCAAATAAATAACAGGCTCATGTCACTGAAGTGGAAGTTCAGCCACTGACAGAAGAGGCAAAATTGCTATTGACTGAGGCAATGTTGACATCGTTAGGAGCAAAACATTCAGAAAAATTGCAACAATAAACCACAATTCAGTATCATTTAAAGCACATTTGACAAAAATTATCTAATGGATTGGTTAACACAGAATCTGAGCTATTTTTCCATAAAAAGGTTTTAAAAGTGGCAGAGCTTTTAGGTTATAAAATCAAAACACAAAGAAAAGAATACTCTCTCTTTCCCCTGCCTATTTAATTATGTTAGAACTGTACTGACAGCAGTTATAGAGGGGTGTCTAGCTCAGATACCCTGCTCTTGTGGCTAAAGGAATAAGAGTTGTATTAGGCAGCCTTCAAAAGGGAGATAAACATGAACAAACAAAGCTCAAATGTCCTCCAGCAAAATGCTGAATGTTCCAGATTTGCTTATCAGCAGTCAAATTAGAACCAACATTCATGATGGTATCGGCAGATGTCTCCAAAGGCTGGGAATTCTGTGCTCACATAACTATCCAGTCCATGAATCTTCCTTTTAGACACGTTAGTTTGCTTATCACATGCAAATGGTGAGTACTGACAAGCAGGCAACTTGCAAATATTGTGGTTTGTGAAAACACCAATGATTGCATTGCCACCTTGTGGCTGTACCCAGAAGCATTTAGAATGCAATTCCATTTAAGTACATGCATCTCAATTCTGACAAAATGCACAACAAAACCAAGCACAGAATTCCAAAAGGGGCAATCAGGAATCCCATCACCATCTTCATTATTGTGTCTTCCTCCCTCCCCACTTGCCCATCATCACAGCTATGAAATTCACTCCCTAATGGAAGTAATGGAAGGGGTCATCAATAGTGCTATCAAGCAGCACTTCCTGAGCAATTATCTGCTCACCAATGCCCAGTTTGGGTTTCACCAGGGCCACTCAGCTCCTGACCTCGTTACAGCCTTGGTTCAAACATGGACAAAAGAGCTGAACTCCAAAGGTGAGGTGACAGTGACTGCCCTTGATATCAAGGCTGCATTTGACCGAGTGTGGCATCAAGGAGCCCTAACAAAACTGGAGTCAATGGGAAGCAGGGGGAAAACTCTCTGCTGGTTGAAGTCATACCTAGCACAAAGGAAGATGGTTGTGGTTGTTGGAGGTCAGTCATCTGAGCTCCAGGACATCACTGCAAGAGTTTCTCGGGGTAGTGTCCTTGGTCCAACCATCTTCAGCTGCTTCATCAATGACCTTCCATCCATCATACGGTCAGAAGTGGGGATATTCGCTGACAATTGCACAAATGGTCAGCACCATTCGGAACTCCTCAGATACTGAAACAGTCCATGTCCAAATGCAGCAAGACCTGGACAATACCCAGGCTTGGACTGACATGTGGCAAGTAACATTCACACCACACAAGTGCCAGATAATGACCATCTCCAACAAGAGAGAATCTAACCATCGCCCCTTGATGTTCATGTTAGCATTACCATCACTGAATCCCCCACTATCAACATCCTGGGTTACCATTGACCAGAAACTGAGCTGGACTAGCCATATAAATTCTATGGCTACAAAAGCAGGTCAGAGGCGAAGAATCATGTGATGAGTAACTGATCTCCTGACTCCCCAAAGCCTGACCACAAGGCACAAATCAGGAGTGTGATGGAATACCCACCACTTGGCTGGATGAGTGCAGCTCTCACAACACTCAAGAAGCTTGACACCATCCAGACAAAGCAGCCCACTTGATTGGTGCCACACCATAAACATTCACTCCCTCCACCACCGATGCACAGTGGCAGCAGTGTGTACCATCTACAAGATGCACTGCAGGAATTCACCAAGCTTCCTTAGACATCACCTTCCTAACTCACAACCACTACCATCTAGACGGACAAGGGGAGCAGACAGATGGGAACACCACCAACTGGAAGTTCCCCTCCAAGCCACTCACCATCCTGACCTGGAACTATATTGCTATTCCTTCATTGTCGCTGGGTCAAAATCATGGAACTCCCTTCCTGACAGCATTGCGGGTGTACCCACACCACATGGATTGCAGAGGTTCAAGAAGGCAGCTCACCACCACCTTCTCAAGGGCAACTAGGGATGGACAATAAATGCTGGCCCAGCCAGCAAAGCCCGCTTCACCACCTTTCTTTTATGTTTTAAGACGCTGATTACTAAGCTTTCGGCCTTTTGTTCTACCATTGCCTGCTGAGGCTCAGTGTAAACTTTTGTCTATAACACATCTGTGAAGCACTTTGGGACAGTTTACTACATTAACTGTGCTATATTAATACAAGTTGCTACTGTCATCATAAATGGAATTCAATTATTTCATCACTAAGTGTTAACTTCACCGTGATTCAGGAGCATGGGCAACTTATTTTTCAAGGAGAAGTTTATATTGTTTTAGATGACATAGCAGATAACACGGCAAAACTTTTATTGTTATGTTAAATTCCACAGAACACAGTAAGCTGTCAGATCCTCATACTCACTTTCATCACCTTGCATTTCCTTCCTGTCCTGGTCAATCACATTGTGCAAAAATAAAAAGTGAATGAGTTTTACCCAAGTGCAGGCCAAACAGTTTATTATTCACTAATTTATAACCATCAAGTTCCATAAATCAAGAAAACCCAGATTACTTCTTCAAAATAAGTAAGGAAGACATAAGTGAATGTTTGTGCTGAAAGTAAACAGATGCATTAAGCATTGCACTTTAACTTTAATATAGGTATTGCGATGTACATTCAAACATTAAAGATGTTATGTGAATCCATTAGGAATCATGTACAAGGAAAAGTACTGGATGCGATTATGGACTATTCACTGAAATTATGCAGTCAATTTAAAACTGCTATTAAAAGTAAAATAGGTAGATCTTAAAAGTATTATTTTAACTGCGCTTAATTTATAAGCAAATCTGAACACTTTCAATAGAACTAGGGCAGAATTTTCACCTTGGCGGGGGGGGGGGGGGGTGCCTGACCCGTTCAAGCGTGAAGTGACACACAATGACGTCAGGCGAGCATCCCGATGTCAATGCGCAGTTGCACGATAGTTCGGTCGGCACGCCCGCACCGGAACTGACAGCATGTCCGACAATTAGAAGGCCTATTAAGGCCTTTAAGTATTAATTAACTTAAATTTTTCGCTGCCCGTCCAACCTTGGCATAAAAGCCAAGCAGCCTTTGTACTTTTTCATCCAAGGGCTTGATGAGGTTTCCAACAGCAAATAAAAATTTTAAAAATTACATCTCATTCAAAATATGTTCCTACTCATGTGACACAATCACATGAGGGGGCATTTTTTTAACATTTAAAAATTCTTTATTTTTGTTTTTCAGAACTCTTCATCTCCCTGAAGCAGCTGTATGTCTCAGGGAGCTTTTCCAGCGTGCAACCATGTGCATGTGTGAAGATCCCCGCTTGAGCCCCCCCCCCCACCCAAACCATCACAGGTAGCGCTGAGTGCTGCAGCACACATTCAACGATGGGCGGGCCTTAACTAGCCCGCCAGCATAAATGTCCAAGCCGACCACTCCTGCCCATCCCCACCAAGCCTGCCCGACAAGGGCAAAATTCTACCCCTAGAGTACTAGGGAGAGGTAACAGCAGTTAGAATTCAGGTATTTAGGATTTTAAGTTATGAGGAGTGATTTACCAAACTGATGTAAAATTACACTTTAAAAAGCATATGATCCAGATCTTTAAATTAATAGAAGGGTTGGATGAACTACGTTTAAGTAGGATTTTTCATTTAAACTGTGAGCAAAAGCACAAAATTAGTGAGTTGCAAGCCTATTTAAAAAATTTTGGTCAGAAGATTTGTCAAATTGATTTCCCGCAAGTCATATCAACCAACTCTTTTAAAGTAAACTCTTAAGAACAAGGTTGAAGGTTTTAATGAAAGATATATTTTGACATTATTATAACAGTCATCTTACTTAAAATATATTTCATTGCCTAAAGCGCTGAGTTTTTATTTAAGACACAAGAACAACAAGTACGTGCATTTATGTAGTGCCCTTAACATAGCAAATGTTCCATGTGCTTCATAGGAGCATTATCCAACAAAATTTGACCCCATGTCACAAAAGGAGATCTTTGGGTAAATGAGTAAAGGTTTGGTCAAAAAGACAGGTTTTATGGGCGAGCTTCAAGGAGGAAAAAAATGTGGAAAGGTTTAGGAGGGGATGTGAGTCAATGTCGGCCAGCGAGTACAAGGGTAAATGTGCCTTGGTGTGCATGAGGATAAGGGCAGAAGATAGGATGGTCAGGAGTGAACTGAAAGTGTCAAGAATGGAGACAACAAAGTCATGAATGCTCATCTGCTGCTAAAATCTCAATGTTATGGAGACGGGAGTAGGCAGTGTTCGTGATAATAAATAGGAACAGGAGTATAGGCCATTGGTCCCTTGAGCCTGCACCGCTAGATGGAGCAGATATATGATCAAAAACTTATCTTTGGGTCAAATATGACACACCAAGATGAAAGCAAAAAACTGCGGATGCTGGAAATCCAAAACAAAAATAAAAATACCTGGAAAAACTCAGCAGGTCGGGCAGCAAGTTCTGTTGAAGAGTCATACGGATTCGAAACGTTAACTGTGTTTCTCTCTGCAGATGCTGCCAGACCTGCTGAGTTTTTCCAGGTATTTTTATTTTTATGACACACCAAGGTTGCAAATCGTCCAGCTCATCCTCAGACAATGACCATGGAGAGGGATGGAGTCACTGGCTGGAGAACCAAGTTTGTGGTAGGCAACAAAGATAATGGCTTTGGTATTCCCAAAATGTAACTGGAGGAAATTTCTGAACATGCAGTAGTGGATGTCAGACATGCAGTGTGACAAATCAGATCAGTCCAGAGGGAAGTCCGCATCATATAAATGGAAGTATTATTAAAAATATTCAATGGAACAAGAGGACTATGGATGTGTATACGTGTATTAGATACAAGGTGCATCTATAACTTATGGTTATGTTGAATTATCTTTGGGGAGGGACAGATGCAACTTTTGTTCATGGGGTTTTTGCATGCGGTACTCACCTCTGTCAGGAGGCTAGCATATTGGGTAGAGTTCATGATAGGCCAAAATATACACATTTTCAGATGGGAAGAAACCAATGAGCCAAATGGCATTTTATGGTTTCATACCAGATACGCTTACTAAAAAGAAAACAAGAATATGCAGAAGATAGGGGGCCCTTAATATAATTTTTAAGATGGCACCTAAGGTTTGATGATGAAGATTTGCATTCTAGTCTTTCTGAAATTAGGACTTAATTGAACTCCAACTCATGGATCCACAATACTTCATAACTGTAGAAACCTGGTCTCCCTCATCTCGCCCTCCTACAACCTTCAGGCTCTGTAAGTCCATCCTCCTGATAATCACAACATGATGTTATATCAGAATTACCTGGAAAAACTCAGCAGGTCTGGCAGCATCGGCGGAGAAGAAAAGAGTTGACGTTTCGAGTCCTCATGACCTTCGACAGTTCTGTCGAAGGGTCATGAGGACTCGAAACGTCAACTCTTTTCTTCTCCGCCGATGCTGCCAGACCTGCTGAGTTCTTCCAGGTAATTCTGTTTTTGTTTTGGATTTCCAGCATCTGCAGTTTTTTTGTTTTTATATATGATGTTATATCACCTTGCTTTTAATTAACCAAGGTCTTTTGCTTTAATTTTCTATTTATGATCCAATTAATTCACAGAAATTTTATTTCACACAAAACAAATGTCTTTCTCATGAGTAAATTATTATTTCAAGCTGTTTTTATATGTTGCTGTTCTACATCTCACACACATACACACTCACTCACAAGTTACAAAATACATCAAGAAAGAAATGGCCTCATGTGGGTACCATTTTCATCTCAAACAGCAGATGTACTCAGTTAGATGTTGGCAGCAAATAAATGACAACTTTAGTCTGGCATCCAGGAGCACAAGTATTGATGTTTCACTACAGCGTAGGAAAGAATTCCAGTCAGTGAATCACTCCAGGCCACTTGGATATACTACCTTCCAACCAAAACAATAGGTTCATTGGCAGAGGTTAGGAATAGATCAACTCTCCTCCTTCTATCAGTTTAGCACAAATGGATCCACCAGGTTGGAAGATAACCTTGAAAAATATTTCCCTGTTCTATTTGAAATAAAAGGGAAACCTAAGAGCCAAAAATAATTTTAAATAATTGAACTTTAAAATAAATGAACTGCACTCTTTCCTTCTGAGTAAAACAATTATTGCTTATTTGCAACATACCTTTATCTTTGCAGGTCTAGCAGCATCTGTGGAGAGGGAAACAGTTAATGTTTCGGGTCCGTTTGACCCTTCTTCAGAGCTCTGTGAGGTCTCAAAGACCTCAAAACGTTAACTATGTTTCTCTCTCCACAGATTCTGTTAGACCTGCTGAGTTTTCTAGCATTTTCTGTTTTTGTTTCAGATTTCCAGCATCTGCAGTATTTTGCTTTTATTCCTTTATCTTTACTGGTTTTGTCCTTGTGACCTGCCAGGTCACCAACAGATGGCCCCACTATTCCACTAACCAACTCTATATACATTGGGACATACAAAATCTGTGCCAAATAGTTCTGTGGCAGAAACTTGCAGGCTTGTAAATGATTTTTAATGTTTTTATTGCCACTGACAACAATAACTTGTATTTATATAACACCTTTAACACCGTTAAGAAGCACTTCAGAGGTGTAATCAAAAACAAAATCATACGAGCTTGGCCAATAAGGTGGGTTTAAGGAGGATCTCAAAATGAGGTATGAAAAAAAAGCTCAGACGCTTACGTTCTTCTATTTTACAATTAAAAACATTTTTTGATATGAAGCAAACCATCATAATAAAAACGGTTCATTTATAGACAAATATTAGACATGTTTATTTGCACTGCTGAAAGAATTAATACAAACTCAAAGCAAATATGCCATTCTTTCCCAGATCATTACTGTCAGGGTTTCAAATAAGTGATCCTCAAGAGGTCACAAAACAACATCTCATCCACGACTAATCTTCTCCCAGGTCTCAACCAATGCTAAACTGAACTGTCCGCTCTCAGTTTCTCTCCACTGTTGGTTTGGTGTTTTCTGCACAGCTAGACAACTAAAATAGGGAATTTACTCTGTCAGGCTGCATGTGCAATCGACATCTCACCATATCCAAGAACCACGTATGGGTGCCTGAAGTGCTGTAACACTACTGTCAAAAATGCAATCCAGTTAATTCCATGAAGCAATATGAAATTATTCTAAGCAGAACATGATATTCCTTGAAGTGATTATGGCTTTGTTTTAGAAAATGTCAAAATGCCAAAAAAGATCAAATCAGATGCTACTTTGCTGGAAGAGGTACACTTAGACATTCTCCATTCTAGATTTTTTTCTTATAAAATAGGTAACTTTTATTTCATCTCATAATTTTGACTTCCAAAACAGGTAGCCAGTACATTTTTCCCCAGTGAGGATGGCATGGGTGAAATTCAAACTAAAGGAGCAAACTCCCTCTTATAATTAATGTATAATTAGTGCTTTACACCAGGTGCTATCAATCAATGCTGGTGATATGTCCTGAAGCTCTTCTAGTAATGGCTCAGCAAATAACCGTCCCAGACTTGTTGCAGCAGGTATGAAAATGAAGCTCAGCAATTTGGGAAAACAGCCCTTCCATGTCTTTTAGCTTGAATTTAGATTTTGCTTGCCTCGTTTGATCTAAATCTCACCATACTATAGAACCTTGTGTTGGTACCCAAAGTGATGAACATTAACTTCACTCAAAATTAGCTTCATTTAAAGCTAAACAAACAATAAGATCAACACTGTTAATTTCATACTTTTAAGAAATTCTTTCCCAAACATGCAACATGATGTGGGATTAACAAGCTCATTTCAAATTGAAATATTATTGGGCACAGGACATCTCTTTCATTTAGTATAAATACCACAAACCACAACTGGTTGGAAGTGCTGCGTAAAAGTTTCTATATCTACATAGAGTCACTTATGTACATGGCATTTGAACCAATACACCCATTGGCAAGGCTGCAGTTAGAAGACTGCATCCATTTATGAACTCTTCTCTGTCAAAACTAATGGTACCGAGAGACTCCATTGCCTAACAAAAATTTGTCTAACTCTGCCTTACATAAATTCAAAGGCCCAGCCTCCGCGACTTTCTAGGGAAGAGAATCCCACACAACAACAACCCTTTGGGAGAAAAAGTTTCTCCTCACTTCTGTCATAAAAGGGAGATCTCTTATTTTTAAACTATGTCCCCTAGTACTAGCCTCCTCCACAAGAGGAAACATCCTCAGGGTATCCACCCTATCAAATCCCCTCAGCAGCTCATATGTTTCAGGAGATTCTCATTCTTCTAAACTCCAATGAGTATAGGTCTAACCTGTTCAATCCTTCTTCATAAGACAATCCCTTCATCTCAGGAATGAGTCCAGTGAACCTTCTCTGAACTGATTCTAAAGCAATTATATATTTTTTTTAAATAAGGAGACCAAAACTGCACCCAGTACTCCAGGTGTGGTCTCACTAAGGTCCTGTAAAGCTGTAGTAAACCTTCCCTACTTATAAATTCCATTTCTCTTACAATAAATGCCAATATTCCATTTGCCTTCCTGATCGCTTGCTGTACCTGCATACTAACATTATGTGATTCATGTACTAGAATGCCTAGATCCCACTGTACCACCAAGTTCTGCAATCTTTCTTCATTTAAATAGCATATCATTTTTCTATTCTTCCTGCAAAAGTGAACAAGTTCACATTTACCCACGTTATATTCCCATCAGCTAGATTTTTGCCCACTCACTTAACCTGTCTATAATCCATTTACAGACACTCTACCTCCACCTGACAATTTACTTTCCTACCTATTTTGTTATCATCAGATTCAGGAACAGGAGCCATTATAGGCCTTCCTCTCACTGTGTGCAGCAGCTTACTGGTGTCTAATTCACATGCTGTGTCATGGAGGGATAGAACATGAGTTTGTACCTGCAATTTATAATGTAACCAGTGTCTTCAGTCAAGAGACAATGATGTAAGGAATATTTGCATTGTGATTTATATTGTACCATAGAAGAAAATAAACAAAAGAAGAAATCAGGATGTTGGACAAATTGTAACCAGTAGATGTGGAGGAAGATATCTTTGATAATATTTTTACCTTGAGGATGCAAGCAAAAAGACAAGCAAGTTCTCATTCATTGGATTATTAGGATATAATTATACACTTGGAATCCTTTTGATTCATTGCTCTCCATCCAGGATGAGGTTAAACAAACCACATTCATGAATCTCAGTAATAATTTCATCTCCTATACCCTCTGACTTAACTAGCAAGAAAGAAAATATTCCCAAACATTTCAGTAGGTTTATCTGTAGGTTATGATGGAAAATTCTCATTTCAATGTGCCAAGAATGATTCTCAGAGTTGAAGGATATAGCTGAATCTCAGCATGTGGGCTGCAACACCATTTGTTGCAGGCTTATTAAGAGTTTCTGGAGACACAAACCTAACAGGTCAATTGATAAAGGCTCATTCCACTGTCAGACCCATTCTCTCTATCCATCTGGTTTGTTCCAAAATTACATTTTTGTATAAGCAAATCAAAGTGACAGTATTACACTCTGTTGGCACTGGATGGATTTCAGAATTCACTGATAGCAGCAAGGTAATACTTATACCCATTTGTACAGTTTAAATACATTTGCAAACTACATACTTATTATTGCATCATTTCTCAGTAACACCTTGTCTGTAAAATTATTATCCAAAGACGACGACTCTGGATTTGGGCCAGGGACAGAGCACGAGTACATACTAAGTAGCAGTAGGCAGCCATTCTGCCCCTCGAGTCTGCTCCACCATTCAAGAAGATCATGACTGATCTGTTTGTGTTTTGAGTTCTGTGTTCCCATCTACCCTGATTATCTTTGATTCCCTTGTCTAACAAGAATCTACCTACTTCTGCTTTAAAAATATTCAAGGACCCCAATTCCACTGCCTTCTGAGGCAGACTGCTCCAAAATCGCACAACCCTCAGCAACGAGGAAAGAGTAGGACTACTTGAATAGCTCTTTTAAAAAAAAGCACAGCTATAATGGATCAAAAAGCCCACTTATACGCCATAATATTCCATAATACTATGATCATTGATTCAGTTAATACCATGTGATACTAAATAAAGTGCACTTTAAGTACTAAAAGCTAAAAGAACCTGATGACTTCCTGGCTTCAGTGCCGAAGAGCTGCAATCAGAAATAGCCACCCCATTAAGCCATGATGTTCTACGGTAGGTGTTACAATCGTATTTACTCACTTACTCGTATTTCTGGAAATAGTACTGAAGACTTGTGCTCCAGAACTAGCCGTGCCACAAGCCAAGCTATTCCAATACAGCCACAACACTGGCATCTACCGGGCAATGTGGAAAATTGTCCAGGTATGTTCTATACACATAAATGAGGACAAATCCAATACAACAAATTACCGCCCATCATCATCAATCATCATCAAAATGATGGACGGGGTTGTCAACTGTGCTATCAAGCAGCACTTATTCAGCAATAACCTACTCACAGAGGCTCAGTTTGGTTCCGCCAGGGCCTCTTAGCTCCTGAGCTGATTACAGCCTTGGTCCAAGCATGGATAAAAGAGCTAAACTCCAGAGGTGAGGTGAGTGGCTGCCCATGACATCAAGCAGCATTTGACGAGTGTGGCATCAAGGAGCCCTAGCAAAACTGGTCAACGGGATTCAGGGGGAAAACTACACTGGTTAGAGTTATACCTAGCACAAAGGAAGATGGTTGTGGTTGTGGGACGTCAATCGTCTCTGGGATATCGCTGCAGGAGTTCCTCAGGGTAGTGTCCTAGGTCCAACCATCTTCAGCTGCTTCATCAACACCCTTTCCTCCAACATAAGGTCAAAAGTGGGGTTGTTTGAACAACATTCAGCACCATTTGCAACTCCTCAGATACTGATGCAGTCAGTGTTCATGTGCACCTGGACAAGGTTCAGGATTAGGCTAATAAGTGGCAAGTAACATTTTTGCCACACAAATGCCAGGCAACGACCATACCTACCAAGAGAGAATCTAACCATCTCTCCCTGACATTCAATGGCATTACCATCACTGAATCTCCCACTATCAACATCCTGGTGGCTACCATTGACCAGAAACTGAACTGGACCAGCCGTATAAATGGTGGCTACAAAAGCAAGTCAGAGTCTGAGAATTCTGCAGAGGAGCTCACCTCCTGACTCCTTAAAGGCCTGTCCACCCTCTACAAGACAAAGTCAGCAGTGTGATGGAATACTTTCCATTTGCCTGGATGAGTGCAGCTCCAACACTAAAGAAGCTTGGCACCATCCAGGGCATCCCGGCATCCCATCCACCACCTTAAACATTTACTCCCTCCACTAACGATGCACAGTGGCAGCAGTGTCTACCATCTACAAGATGAACTTTAGCAACTCACCAAGGTTCCTTCAACACTATCTTCCAAACGCACGACTGCTACCATCTAGGACAAGGGCACCATCTGCAAACTGCCCTCCAAGCTACTCACCGTCCTGACTTGGAACTGCACTGCCGTTGCTTCACTGTCGCTGGGTCAAAATCCTGGAACTCTCTTCCTAACAGCATTGTGGGTGCACCTACACCATATGGACTGCAGCAGTTGAAGAGGACGGCTCACCATTACCTTCTCAAGAGCAATTAGGGATGAGTAATAAATGCTGGCCCTGCCAATGAAGCCCACATCCCATGAATGAATAATACGCAGTTGTGAAAAATTGCCCACTTACTTTCCATCCACAAAAATAGTAAATCTAGCCCAGCCAACTAACACCTCAGAGATGGGAAGTGTCATCAATAGCAATATCAATTCCACTTAGTCACCAATAATCTCCTCACTAATGCTCAGTTCATGTCCCAGCAGCACAGTGAACTCAAGACCTTATTACAGCATGATCTAAACAGGGACTGAATGTCAGAAGACAAAGTAACTGCCTTTGAAATCAAGGAAATATTTATCCAAGAATAATCATCACAGTTCCTCAGCAAATCATCCTTGGCTCAACCATCTTCAGCTGTTTAATGCTTATTTTTATAATGACAAGTAGCTCAAGAGTGGAGCTGTTTGTTGATTATTTCTTGTTTAACTATGTTAGCAATTCATCTGTTAATGTAACAGCCCATGCCAGTCTATGACTATGACAGTGTCAAAACAGCATACAGGTTCACGCTGACAAATGGCAAGTGTACATTCGCAGCAACAACCATGTTAATAAGAAAAGTTCTACCCACCTCTGGCAATCTTTAAAGTACAACCATTTACATCTTCCATCACCACCATATTGAATTTCAAATATATACTATCTACAGGGTTACAGCAACTCAGTAAAATACTTCAACAGTGTCTCCCAATTTTGTAACCTCCACCATGAAATAGGTAAGAGCAGTAAAAGCATGAGAGTGGCATCACCTCCACGTTCCACCCTTATTAACACACAACTTGACTTAGATAAATACTGTCATTCCTTCATCGTCACAGGGTCAAAATTCATCACTGAAGAGCACTGCAGGAGCACCATCACCACAGGGGTGCAGGGATTCAAAGTCACCCAACACCACTTTTTCTGAACAAATGCACTATGCCACATTTTGAAATAAAATAAGCACAGCTGTTGAGTGCCACTCTAATGTATCTCTTTTAGGATTCTTTAACAGGTACTGTCTCTTCTGTTTAATGGATTTGCAATCTTTGTTATTCTTCACATTCATAATGGTCACTGCTAATATTTCGCAGATGTTGACATCTCTGATGTACAGGAAAAGAATGCATACTTTACAGGAAAAGACTGACCATGACTGGGAAACACCAAAGTTATAAATACAATACAACCTTGAACTTTTCCTGTTGAACAGCATTAAGAAGAAAAACACTTAATTTCAATACTTTTTGCTGTTCCTGCACAGAAGAAAATAATACCATCACATAAGATAAGAGTTCAGAGAAGCAGAAAATCTATTCAGCTGATGGAGTCTCTCTTTTTTTTTATTATTATTCATTAATGGGATATGGGCGTTGCTGGCTAGGGCAGCATTTATTGCCCATCCCTAAATATCCTTGAGAAAGTGGTGATCAGCTGCCTTCTTGAACCACTGCAGTCTATGTGGTGTAGGTACACCCACAGTGCTGTTAGGGAGGGAGTTCCAGAATTTTGACCCAGCAACAGTGAAGGAACAGCAATATATTTCCAAGTCAGGACGGTGAATGGCTTGGAGGGGAACTTCCAGGTGGTGGTGTTCCCATGTATCTGCTGCCTTTGTGCTTCTAGATGGTAGTGATCATGGGTTTGGAAGGTGCTGTCCAAGGAGGCTTAGTGATTTTCTGCAGTGCATCTTGTAGATAGTACACACTGCTGCTACAGTGCATCGGTGGTGGAGGGAGTGAATGCTTGTGGGTGGGATGTTAATCAAGCAGGTTGCTTTGTCCTGGATGGTATTGAGCTTCGAGTGTTGTTGGAGCTGCACTCATCCAGGCTAAGTGGACAGTATTTCATCACATTTCCGACTCGTGCCTTGTAGATGGTGGAATGGCGTTGGGGAGTCAGGAGGTGAGTTACTCGCCACAAGATTCCTAGCCTCTGACCTGCTCTTGTAGACACAGTATTTATATAGCCAGTCCAGTTCAGTTTCTGGTCAATGGTAACGCCCAGGATGTTGATGGTGGGGAATTCAGTGATGGTAATGCCATTTGAATGTCAAGGGGCAATGGTTAGATTCTCTCTTGTTGGAGATGGTCATTGCTTGGCACTTGCATGGCACAAATGTTACCTGCTACTTGTTAACCCAAGCCTGGATATTGTCTAGGTCTTGCTGCATTTCAATATGAACTGCTTCAGTATCTAAGGAGTCACAAATGATGCTGAACATTGTACAAGCATCGGCGAACATCCCTACTCCTGACCTTATGATGGAAGGAAGGGGTCATTGATGAAGCAGCTGAAGATGGTTGGGCCTAGGACACTACTCTGAGGAACTCCTGCAATGGTGTCCTGGAACTGAGATGATTGACCTCGAACAACCATCTTCCTTTGTGCGAGGTATGACTCCAGCTAGCAGAGAGTTTTCCCTTTCATTCCCCTTGATTCCAGTTTTGCTAGGGCTCCTTGGTGCCACACTTGGTCAAATACAGTCTTGATGTCAAGGACAGTCACCCTCACCTCACCTCTGAAGTTCAGCTCTTTTGTCCATGTTTGAACCAAGGCTGTAATGGGGTCAGGAGCTGAGTGGCCCTCGTGGAACCCAAACTGAACGTCAGTGAGCAGGTTATTACTAAGCGCGTGTCACTTGATAGAACATATAACTCTTTCAGGACTCCATACCACCAGTTTAACCTCTTAGAGGCTCCTATAGATATCATTTTAAATTCCCCAAAGTCACTGAGTTAAACTCTACAATCTCTATTCATCCTTGATGGGCCAGCTGTCAAACATCCCAACGCTTACGTAGTTAGGCTCTGCACAGCATCAAGGATGTACAATGGAATTGGGGGCGAGGGGGTGGAATTGTTGCACAGGAAGAAACTAATGATATTGGAACGCTATTTCTGTAGCTTTGTGGCTCATCCAGGAGTCTTACTCTGCAACTCAGAATCATGTAATCAAAGATGATAAATTACTGTAATTTTTTCAGTAGATTACAGGTTTCACAATTCTTGTATTAAAGTGGTTGCTATGGGGACAGTCAAGAAAGAATTCAGAGAACCAAAGTTTATTTAATTGCAAAACAGCCCTTTTTCTACAATTCCTCCAAGCAGCCTGAAACCAAATTAATGCCTTGCCTAGCAACTTCTGGAAGCAAGAGTTGAGTAGCAGCCCTGAAAGGACAGTTCAGTATTGCATTCCCTCAAAAAATGACTCTGCTAAATCCAGCAATGCATCAGTACTTTCCTTTTATCAGATAAGTCAGCCAAATCATGCAGCAACCAGTAATTAGTATCTTTGCACCTCTAAACCACAATGGCACAAAAACAGGGCTCTCTCCAGTGGGTATTGCAGATGAAGACTAAGTTACCAAAAAAACCTATATTCAATGTATGCAGTAGGGGCAAGGCAAAGGATTTAAATTGTTGAAGTTAACAATTTTATTAACATCCTGTAGGGAACATTCTGTAAAGTAATTGCTAAACAATAATGTTTGACTTGAACAGCTTTTAATGTTCCTCAAATGTATTTAAAATAGACAGTTTGTTACAGTCCCTAATAAATAGGATAAATGTAGCTCTGCAACTATTAACTTAAACCAAGTTCAAAGGATTTGACAAAACATGCCTGCAAAGTTAATTTATCGACAGTAAATAAAATGTTAACATTTAATTCTCTCCAATTTTCTACAACACAAAGAACAAATCAAGAACTGTTAGTACATTACGTACCATGTGACACTAGTTCTAAGCAGACATATTACACACACACAAATTATACATTTTTAATATTGAATTACTAAACATTCCTTTACATATTCAGAGAATAACACATACTGTCCAATGTATTACAATATTGAGAGATGTAGATATCAACATAAACTACAGGAGCTAAGCTTATGCATCAACTTAAACGTATGATGTTATATCGCGATATAGTTCCTGGCAATCAAGATAACAAGGGATTGTGAGAGCACAAAGCTTGGATGGGGCTGGTATAAAAGGAGATTGTGCAGTGGGGAGGTGATACTATATCAGAGGGGTGGAAGGTCAGAGAGATCATGGAGGTCCAAGACTTAGCCGGGGTTGGAGGGGAGGGGTGAGTCAGCTGACTTCATGGAGATCAGCCAGTCATGTGGAAGGAGGGATTGCTGGAGTAAGGGGTGATAACCAATTGTGTGAAGAGAGTAACTGCAGGGATGGGGGAAGGAGGAGGAGGGCATTCAGCAGGGTTGGAGGTAGCCAGTTACTGGGAAGGGAGGGACCACTACAGGTTTACTCAGGATCTCGGGAGGAAGAGGAGGTGGGAGGCATGCACCCCTGTTCCTCCAGGCTCATGAGCAGTGCTGCAAAAATACCTAACAATAACACCTCCCATTCTGATTCAAGCATTGGAGATGCAACACCTGCCCTTTTACCTCCTCCCTTCCCACAGTCAATGGCCCAAACCACTCCTTTCTGGGTGCAACAACAATTTACTTGTAGCATTGCTGAAGAGAGAGGCGTCTCAAAGCTTTTCATTTTGCACTCATCAGGACATTTCGCAAGAATGCCAATATAAGGGGAAAACAACAATTTATACTTTAGGAGAAGAAAGTGCTGATTGGTTGGCAAGTGAACTCTGATTGATAGAGGTGTTGCCATGGAGAATGCACCACTGATGGTGGCTGACAGTTAACTGCCAAGCATTGTTTGAAACTTAAATCAGGCAGCTTGTCCCTGATTGGTTGTAAACGTAGTTCTTAGCACTCTGAGGATTATTTAGCAAATGTTGTTCAATCATGGAACCACCTCTAGTGTTGGACACTGTTTCGAGTTTTGCAAGTGCGGGCTGGTTGGGTACAATCTGTAGCTTGCCCATTACAAACAGCAGCTGTGATAGAGTCCACCTCTATCAATCAGATCCATGGGTCTTTGGGACATACAGCCTACATATCTAGCATCACACTGGCACTGAAATTCATATACCACATTACTCACTTGTGTGATAGGCAGAATGTCTCAATTGTCACATAGCTTTTTACTGCGTCTGTGTCTGTGGAGTAATCTTGAGCTGTAATAATCTGGTCTTTGTTTCCCATCTCCACCCCCCTCCAAGTCTAAGTTCACAGGTTCAGTCATCTGGAGGCCTTGTAACCCTTCCATATCTCATTGGCACTACAGTCTGAGGAGAAGATAAACTCTGTTAATTTAGGAGGTTGTTCTGGCATCTGGGTATCTTCATCGGCATCTCTCCACAATGCTGTTAGAATGGGCGGTATAGGGATGAGGAGAAAGCTCCTCCGGTTTCTCCTGACTGTACCCTCTGGGGTGCCAACCAGCTAGGATGGGGGTTTGTCATTGTCCTTCCTGATGATTGTACCATCTCTCTTTCTCTCTCTCTCAAGGTCTTTAATCCAGATCTTGTCATCCCTTTGTGGTTGTGGCGAGTGTCGGTTGTGGTACCTTTTGTTGTAGGTGAAAGCCTACTTCTGCCTGTAGGACTGCTCTCTTGCTTGGATGTCCTGGTAATCCTTGGTTACCAACCCTGGTATTAGTTTTTTCAGCAGGATTGGAAGTTGTGTGCAGAGTTTCTTGCCATCAGGAGTTCAGATGGAGGCAGGCCACATTGTAATGGGCTGGAACTGTAGGTTAGCAGTACTATGGGAAAGTCCTTTTGCTCTTTTAAAGATGGCTTTTATAGTGCGGACCCCTCTTTCCGACTCCCCATTTGACTGTGGGTATTGCAGGGAGCTGGTATGGTGGTAGAAGCCTGACGTGGTGGCGAAGTGCACAAAGTATTCATAGTGGTGGATTACTTTTCCAGGTGGGTTGAGGTGAAGCAAATATATATGATTACCACAGAGGCAGTAATTAAGACACCGAAAGAGATGTTCGTGAGCCACGGCATCCTGGATGAGATCGTGTCCGATACGGCCCACAATTTTCAAATAAGGAACAATTTGCTGTTGAAGACAAATAGGTCGATGCCCAGCCTCTCTCACGACCTGGTAGAGAACTGTGTGAGGATGAGGGGCTCTCTTTAGTCCTGTCTGTGCAGTACATACACCTGACAGTTTGCTACGGTGTCCTAAGTTGCCTTGGAAATGCCTGGCCACCAGGCAGTGGATTGGGCCCATGCCCTGCCCTGGTATATTTTTGAAGAATCTCTGGCTGAAGGGAAGCTGGGATGACCAGCCCGCTCATTGTAGGCCAGGAGACCATGAAGTGTTTTTGTTGTTTGAACCAAGCTTTCATGGTACACCACTTGGTCTCTGTTGTGGCCACACTTGTTGGTATTAACAGCAAATATATGCATACTCCTCATCACGTATTTGAGACTGGTGAATCTATTGGAGTTTATTGGTGGTCGCTGGCAGGTATCTCTGTCAATTGGGGTAAACTTCCAGCTCTTTGATGAGATTGACGCCCTGTTTTGTTGGAAGGCTTGTGGCCCTGGAAAGTGTGTCTACAGTTGTTTGCTTTTTAACCTTGGACGTACATGGTCTGGTAGGCAGAACCTCTGGATTCTGGGAGGCGTCTTTGTTAGCTCTTTCCGATCCAGTAATGAGACTTATGGTCTGTTTTGATTGTCACCTTGAGGCCAATGACGTAGTTTGAAAACATCTCTCATGCCCATGTGATGGTGTATCTCATCTCTGTATCCAACAGCCCTCTGGAAGCGTAGTACAGCGGTTGGAAATTTCCATTTAGTTGTTCCCTGAATAGACCCGCTCCAAAGCCCCTGGACAAAGCATCCGCTGTTATGGTGCTGAGCAGGGATGGGTCATGGTGGGCCAGTATGTCAGTGGAGAGCATCATTGCCTTGATGCGAGTGAATGCTTGCTCTTGATGGGAGTCCCAGCACCATGCCTGGTCTTTCTTAAGCAGATGCCTCAAAAAGGTTTTGTGGCCTGTGCCAAATTTGATAAAAATGTTGCCAGCTAGTTCACCATCCCCAAGAATTACTGGAGGTCTGGAATCGAGACAGGGTTGGGAACTCGCTAATAGCTTTATTTTTCTGTGGGTGATGCCTTTGTTACTGATGATGTGGCTCAGGAACCAGATGGATATTTTGGAGAACTCCTATTTCTCATTCAGTGTCAGCCCTGCTTCTTGCAGATGCTCCAAGGCTGCTGTGAGTCTCTTGTCATGTTCCTCCACCATTGTACCGTGAACCAATACATCGTGGCAAATGACCCACTGCAGGCCCTGCAAAATGGCCGATATCGTATCTTAAAACATTTCTGGCACCAAAGTGATTTCAAATGGCAGGCAGTTAAAGCAGAATCTGCCAAAGTGGGTAATGAATATGGACAGCAGCCTGTACTCTTCGTCAAGGGGAAGTTGCCAAAAGCTACTGTTGGTGTCCAGTTTTGAAAATACCATGCTCTTCAAGAGTTTAGTCAGGCTTTCATCCACTGAGGACATGGAACGTACTTCTCTGGCTATAGCTTTATTGAGCTGCGTCAGATTGACACAAATACAGATGGACCCGTTCAGTTTTTGGAACACCATATAGCTGTTTTGTGACTGGGGAGATGACTCCCATGTTTGTCATCTTGTCTAGTTGCTGCAATTTCAGGAGTGGGTAGGGAATCTTTAATGGTGTGAATAGGAACAGGGGTTTAGCATCCTCCCTCAGCGTGATCTTGTGTGCGTTTTACCGTTGGTCTAGTCCTGTAAAGAGCTTCAAGAACTCATTTTTATACTTGGAGACTGGTCCTCATTCATTGATCTGGTCAATTTTTTTGCAGAAGGTTAAACTCAACACAGGCTTTGCGGCTTAACAGTGAACAGTCCTGGTTGTGAACCACGAAAAGGATCTCTTGGATCCTTTTATCCTCGTATCTGTGTCACCTTTAGGGTGCCTTTCACCGGGAGCTTTGTGCCTCCTGCTCTGTATAGGGGTGTCATGGGTGGCATCAGACATCGGGTCACCAGCCATGGTTCTCTGTCCGACAGAACCGTAACACTGGCCCCTGTGTCCAATTTAAAGTTTGTGAGATGGCTGTTAACCAAAATGTCCACATTCTAATATGAAAATTCTAAATTTTTGACTCACTCAAGAAGCATGGCTGCGGGTCCTCTTAGTGTGCAGTCTCTACCTCATGAATCATCTTTGGGTCTTCTGCACATTTAAATATTTTGGCCTTGCACAGTTTGTCGAAGTGTCCAATTCTGTTATACTGAAAGCACTGGCTGAAATTGCAGGACGTTGATCTTGCCTGTGGGGGGCACTTCGCTGCACAGCTCTGGCATGGTCTCTCTACTGGTCAGTTAGGGTATTGCCTCCCTTGGCCTGGAGTGTCCCCATTTCTGTGCTGTTTAACTAACTGGACTGTGGGCTTTCCTTTGTACCACTGTTTACTTTCTCCTCTTAGAATGGACCTGTGATGCACACAGAGTTCAGACTGCCTAACAATGTGGACAGCTTTCTCAAGGGTTAGATCTGCCGTCACTTGCAGCAAGTCTGAGAGTGCATTGTCTGCTATTCCTACTATTCTATCCCTGATAAATTCAGATTTTAGGTCTCCGTCTTTGCAGCCTTCAGCCATCCTGTACAGATCATTAATGAATGAATCAACAGGTTCTCCTGGCTTCTGGACACATTTATTAAATTTAACCCTTTTGAGGATTTTGTTACTTCTTAGGTTAAAATAAACATCCAATGATTTTAGTGCTTCTTCAAATTTAGCAGATGTGTTGATTCCTTGTCTAGCAATAATGTTGTCTGCTAATGGGCCTACTGAGTAAAGCAGCATGTTAACTTGTTGAGCTTCCATCTTTTTATCCAGACCTGAAACAATCATGTACCTAAGTAAACTTTTGCTCCAAAGTCCTCAGTTACATATTTGATGTGGGCCTTGGATAAGTCTAAATTGATCTGGAAGAGTGGATTCCTGATCCATAGTTAAAAGATTTTAAAGTGTAGGTTCAGCTTTAAAAAGTTGCTGAAATTCAAGATGGCGCCGCAATATTTGAAGATAAGGGGTTTTCCTGCGCTTGCCGGTTTGGCAGGCTCCCGCTTCAATAGCGCTCACGCTCAGCCTTGAGAAAGTTTTAAACAATGGTTGCTTGGATCAACCAGCTGCAGACTTCTCTGTTTCAGTGCTATGCTTTAGGGTCACAAAAGCATCAAATCCCAGTCTTTACCGGCCTTTAAAGCCGATTCTTTAGTTGCAATTCTTCCAAATTAATTAATTACTAATTTTTCTTTTCGGTGCAAGCTCAGACACCATGTTTTCAGGTGCCATCTCAGGAATGTATTTTTTCTGACTGAGTTTTTAAATGGCAATTTATGACCACTGAACAATTTAAAAGTTTCTCAGGAATTGGTTGTATCCTGGAATTTAAAGGTTTTAGTTTACCTCTGCTAGGTCTGCTGACTCTGCACTCTGAGTACTGATGATGGACTTCCATGGAATTCAATGGAGTCTTCTGCTGCAGTGAGGAATTTAATTTCTGTCTTCGGCTTCCAAGCCTTTCTTTGGAGCTTTTCTCTAGGCAATTTCCTTCTGCCTTCATTTCTTGAGCTGTATTCAGGTCAGAATACTTCTTCAAATTTTTCTTTAGTCATGCAGGATTTTAGTTTTTTTTCTGCATTTTTGCCAAGGTTTTGGGTTTTTCCATTTGCTGCCATCGTGTTGGGTGCATGGGTGTGGGACACCTTTTGGTAGGTGTTAATGAAGGCTCATTGTCTTAAGTAGGTTAACTGTATGTATTTATTAACAAGAACTATGTACATATATATATATATATATATATATATACACAGTCAAGGGTTCAAGCTAGGAGCAGTCTCCCTGCTTGCTTGTGCACATGGTTTTGTCCAACACTAGACTGACTCCTAGATGCGGGTCATGTGTTCTCTTGCATCACTGTGTGGGCAGTACTGTACTCAGACCCACATTAACCCTTTTTGTTCCAGACCCTTATACTATGTAGGTGATGCAGCTGCTGCTATGGTCAGCAGTTCTGGACTGTGGTGTGCTAAAATTTCAAGAGAAATTAGATGATCTTTGATCTTCTCAAAAACATTTTGCTGGTCCACATTCCAGGTTCTCAATAGCTGTCTCAGTGGCTCATTGGGTTTCTGCAAAGTCTGATAGGTTGATCATTCCTAGGCATCTCTGTAGCGCTATAATATTCTTGGGTTATGGAAACTCTGCAATCACTTTTGTTTTCTGTGAGTTGGCTGTCATTCCTGAGAATTGCATGATGTGCCCCAAATGTTTAATTATAGGTTTTGCAAATTCACATTTCTTGTTCATTGTCAAACCTGTATCCTTTAGAGCTTTCAGGACTACTCTCACTCTCCAGTCATACTGCCCACTCATGGAGCCATGTACAGTATGTCATCCATGTAACAACAAGGGGTCAACCATACTGACAAAATGGTGATCTGGAATGATTACAGTACCAAAGTCTAATGATTCAATTAGAACCTGTATAGCCTTGACTCAATTAAACAAGTCAGTGGAGCTTGAGAGCCACATGAATAAAGTCTTGGCAAATTAGCAAAAGGCACCTTTTCACAAAATTTGATGCTAACAGCAGCTTCTGGCAGTTGACCCTAGACAACAATTCAAAATTGCTAATGACTTTTATCCCCCATTTGGTCATATTCTTTCAACAAGTTACCATTTGGGATTGCTTCTGCACCTGACATATTCCAAAAAAACAATGTCTCAGATTCTGGAAGGCATGGAAGGAGTAACATGCCATATGGATGACATCCTCTTTTACAGCTCAAAAGAAGAACATGACCATCGTGTGAGAACAGTCCTCGAAGTCCTACAAGCAGGAGGTTTGGAATTGTGAATTTGCAAAGGCTATGATAAAATTCTTAGGGCACATTGCACAAGCTTCGGGAATTACAGCTGATCCGCAGAAAACCAAGGGCATAAGAGAGCTCCCACAGCCTAAAAACATCACAGAATTAGAAAGATTCCTTAGGATGGTCAATCAAGTAGGCAAGTTCCTACCAAACTTGGCAGAAGTCAACGCTTTGTTATGGCAGCTTTGAGACAAGGTCACTGGAGCTGAAACGTGGACCAGTAAGATGCTTTTTGACAAGATCATAAATCTCCTAACTTCGCCAGAAATTCTAACACACTGTGATCCAGATTGCCAATAAGTGTAGCAGTCAGTGCATCGACAGGTTTGGACCCAGTGCTGTTTCAAAAAAATGGTCAAGGATGACTAGTGTTAGAATCATATCTCTCAAGACTGAATTTTTCTTTTACAATATGGAAGGACATGGCATGATTAGCACATCTGGATGTTAACTTCTGATTTTTTTTGAAAAGGTCACAAGTTCACATTGGATCTGTCAGCAAGCAGGTCTCTTCCAAGAAATCACCAGACCTTTATGATACTTGAGGAAGATCCGGTTGTTAGTTGAAACTGCAATCATTTTAATTGATGGAGGAAAAAGAACTGAAGGTTGATAACTTGCTGGGAATCACATGGAAAAGAGGGAAAAAAAAACCTTAATTTGTGAACCTGCTTATTTTGGGAGGCAGTTTTGTGGAGAACAAGCTGAGGAAAGAAGGCACCCTCTCTCTACCTTGCCTGAACTTGTGTGTAACTATCAACCTGTCAACCTCATCTGAGTGTAACCAGTCTGCATTCAAACCTGCAAAGCTGAGATCAATTGGTGGGAACTTCCAGACATCTACCAGGACCAGATGCACGTCTGCACACAAGAGAACTCCAGGTTGATAACATCGAGACCCTGCGGACTTTATCCTTTATTTTATAACACTCAGCTTCCAAAGCCCATTTCTTCAGAAAGACTATGGGCAGAATTTTGCCCTTGAGGAGCGGGCAGGCCCCACTGGCTCAGCGGTGGGCGGGCAGCTGATCGCCAAAACGGGCCCTGCCACTATTTTAAGTGGGCAGGCCAATTAAGGCCTGCCCAGAGGGCTGCCCGACGGGAAGCATTATGCGCTTCCTGTGCGGGGAGGTGAGGGATTCCCCAACTATCAAAGTACGCTCTTTCACACATGCGCGCAAAAGACTGCACATCTCCCTGAGACTAAGTGCTGTCTCAGGGAGATCACTGACAGTGTTTTAAATATCAAAAATAGAAAAATAAAAAATTAACATGTCCCCCTCCATGTGACAATGTCACACGAGATGGGACATGTTAATAAATGAGTAAAACTTTATTAAACTTTTTAAAAACAGACATGAAACCTCATCTCGCCAATGGACGAGGTTTCATGTTTGTTCAGAAGCCCGTTGGGGCTCCTGACCTGCCCGCCAACCTTAAGGTTGGACAGGCAGGGCCTTTAATTGGCTTAATTATCCTGTTAATGGCCTCAATTGCTGACTGCTCTGTCCACCCGCCTTCCTGAATATTTAAATGGGGCGGGATGACGTCGGGGGTTTCCCCCCAATGTCATCCCATATCATTTTCACGTCGGTGAGTGGGCCCCGCCCCCAGCTCGCTGACAAAAATTTCTGGCCTATTTGTGTGTGCGCTGGGGGAATTCTTTAGGAAGATATAGTTATACTTCCTGGTTACAACTATGTTAACCAGTACTTGCAACTTGTTAAAAGAAGTTTTGTTTTAAAAACTAATCATTCTGAGTTTTTGAAAGAAGCCTGGTCAGAGTCACTTTTTCCTGGTACTAGAGGTATAGGTACACAATTGGCCTTTTTGGTGAGAAAATGAAACATTTAAATGAATGGTATGGCCTGCAGAGTAGTGGGGCTTGATAATTCACGCACTCATCCCATCCCGGTTGTAACACTAGTTTATCACTTGTTATGGCACAGTGATGGTAAATGCTGAGCTGTTCAAATCCCAGAGGGAAACTTGAAACAACTGCCACAACTATTTTACAATTTGTATTTAATTCGAGATGCATGCCTTGAATTCAGTAGTAATAAGACTTATAGGTTTCTTATAAAACTAAATTAAATCTTTATTAATAAAAAGATGATTTTAAGCACACAAATTACTACCATGATAACTCCTAGCTCCTCTGGTTAACCTAACTCGCAGTTACACCTCCATAAAGGCAACAGTAAAACACACAGATTTTAAAAGACCCAGGAAACGTAACATGATACCCTGGACAGTCGAATTCAAAGTGTTTTCTTCACTTCAGTTCGTGCAGACAGCAACGTGAGGCTTGGAGGCTGGAGGCTTTTCACATTTGTTAGGTCTTGGAATGCCTTCCTCCTATACATAACCTCATCTCCTTTATACAGGTTTCTCCCTTTTTAAAGTAAATCCCATTTCCTAATGTGTCTTTTCAACTCTACTTTTCTAATAATAAAAGTCTTCGTACCAATTTTATCAGTAAGCTTTGAGAAAAATAAACACAATATTTGGCTTCTTCTGGCTAAGTGTTAACATTTCACCACCTCTTTTGAAATTCAAATTACTCGGGTTTTATCTAAAAATGCAAATATTCCCTCTACACTTCACATTCAAAAACTTCAGCCATGTTTACCTATTTAGTATTTCAAACCTAGTTTCTCTTCTGATACATCAAAGCCTTCAATTAAGTCCCACACACACACACAGAGACAGGCACACACTATACCTACCTTAAAATAAATTCCAATAACATGAAAATTATTATATTTTCCTGACATATTCAAGATCTCTCACGGGCACAGAAAAAAGGTACACAATCATTGAGAAAGAAGCATTAGCAGCCACATGGGCCTGTGAGAAGTCCTGATTATGTCACACAGCTAAGGTTTAAAATTGAAACCGATCACAAACCTTTGGTTACTCTTAACCTAAAGAAAATGGCAAAAAATGCTGCCAAATATCAATGTCTCAGTCTAAAACAAGAGATACAATTAATTTACTGAGTTTGTTAAAGGGAAGCACCCAGGCAACAGCGGATGCATTGTCAAGAATACCAGTAGAAGGAGTCACACTGGAAGATTTAAATTTTGAGGAAAATTGAAGTATATACTTCGCTCATTACCAAATACTTATCAGCTATCACGAAGAGATGAAAAGAAATTAAGCAAGCACAACAGCAGGAAGCAAGTGCATCAAAATACAAGAGTATTATCGGAATGGGTGGCCAGAGTACACTCCAAATAAACCAGTACTTCACCAATACTTGGAACAAAAAAAGTCTCACAATTGTCGACAATTTCTTAGTTTTTAATGACAAACTAGTCATTCTTAAAATACTTCCCACTTGGCATTCTACAGACAATCCATCAAGGTCACTTGGGAATAACGAAATACAGAGCAAGAGCCCAACAGTCAGTTTGGTGGCCAGGCATCTGTTACTCCATTGCAGAATTAATCACAAGTTGCCTTATGTGTGCAGTGCATGGCCAGCAGCAGAGCGATCTACCTTTCCTACTCAGCCATGGGACTGTCTGGGAATGGATTTTTTGAGATCAAAGGCAAAGTTATCGTCATCAGCAAATATTACTTCAGATGGTATGAAGTGAGTGAGCTGTATAGTACCACAGCGGATTACATCACTAAGAAGAATCTTTGCCACACATGGAATCCTGGGTATTGTGGTGTCAGACAACGGTCCTCAGTTTGCTAATGAGATGTTCATAACTTTGCTCAGGTATATGGTTTCATGCACGTGACTAGTTGCCTAGATATCCTCAATTTAAAGGAGAAGAAAGAGGAGTTTGAAAATTAAGTAATTAATAAAAAAGAATGAAGATATTAACCTTAGCCCTTCTTAACCCACTAAAAATGGGTTCTTGCCATCATAACGATTGATGTTAAGCCAGTGTGCTTAACAACTGTCATTGGGAAATTGCTGGAATCTATTATTAAGATTGTTATAGCAGGATACTTAGAAAATCTCAAAGCAATTAAGTAGAGTCAACATGGTTTTGTGGAAAGGAAATCATGTTTGGCTAATACATTGGAGTTCTTTGAAGTAACAAGCAATGTGGAATACGCAGAGCCTGTGGATCTGCTGTACTTAATTTCCAGAAGACTTTTGACAAGGTGCCACATCAAAGGTTATGACACAAAATAAGAGCGCATGGTCTATTGGGTAACATATTAGCATAGATAGAGCATTGCTTAGCTAACAGGAAAAAGAGAAGGGTGAATGGGTAATTTCAGGTTAGCATGATGTGATGAGTGGAGTGCCACAGGAATCAGTGCTGGGGCATCAACTATTTAAAATGACTTTGGATGAAGAGGACATAAAGGAGTCTGCAAAGGGACATAGATAGGTTGAGTGAGTGGGCAAAATTTGACAGGTGGAATATAATGTGGGAAAATGTGAACTTGTCCAAGTTGCCAGGGAGAGCAGAAAAGCAGCGTACTATTTAAATTGAGAGAGTCTGCAGAACTCTAAGGTACATAAAGATCTGGGTGTCCTGGTGCATGAATCACAAGCAATTAGTATGCAGGCACAGCAAGTGATTAGGAAGGCAAATGGAATGTTGTCTTTTATTGCAAAGGGAATGGAATATAAAAGTGGAGTTGTTTTGCTACAGTTGTACAGGGCATCGATGAGACCACATCTGGAGTAGAATTTTGGTCTTCCTATTTAAGAAAGGATATAAATGCATTAGGAGCAGAGGCTCACTCGACTGATTCCTGGAATGAGTGTGTTATCCTATGAGGAAAGGTTTGACAGACTGGGCCTATATCCATTGGAGTTTAGAAGAATAAGAGGTTATCTTATTGAATCGTAAAAGATCCAAAGGATTCTTGACAGGATGCTTCAAGGATCTTTCCCCCTGTTGGAGAGACTAGAACTAAGGGACACAGTTTAAAAATAAGCGATCTCCCGTTTAAGATGAGATGAGAAGAATTTTTTTCTCTGAGGGTCATGAGCCTTTGGAAATCTCTTCCCCAGAAAGCTGTGGAGGTTGGGTCAATGAATATTTTTAAGGCAAAGGTAAATAGATTCTTGACCAACAAGGGAGTCAGAGGTTATATGGGGTAGGCGATGTGGAGTTCAGGCCACAACCAGATCAGCCATGATCATATTGAATGGCGGAGAAGCCACAAGGGGCCGAATGACCTACTCCTGCCCCCAATTTGTATGTTCATATGTACGTTGATGGGAAGACGGCTGCGAACATAACGCCCAGCTCTACATTAAACACTACAACTTAACATTACCTTAGATGATTATGAAAAAGTTAGGAAGTGTTAGGAGCAGCAAAGGGACAGTCAAGCTCGTTATTTCAAATTCAAGCACAGAGCACGAGACTTGAAAGAGGAGAGGAGTGTACACTCCGGGGAGAGGAGTGTATATGAGATCAACAGAAAGAGGGCATTGTAATAGAAAGAGTTCCACTATCTTATATTTATTCATTTACAGGATGTGGGCTTCGCTGACTAGGCCAGCCTAATTGTCCTTGAGAAAGGGGTGGTGAGCTGCCTTCTTCAACTGCTGCAATCCATGTGGTGTAGGTACATCTACATTGTTAGGGTGGGGAGAGGGGGGAAGGGGTGGGAGTTCCACGATACTGACCCAGCAACAGTCAAGGAACAGCGATATGTTTCCAAGCCAGGATGGTGAGTGGCTTCGAGGAGAAGTTCCAGGTGGTGGTGTTCCCTTGTATCTGCTGCCCTTGTCCTTCTAGATGGTAGCAGTTGTGGGTTTGGAAGGTGCTGCCTAAGGACCTTGGTGAGTTTCTGCAATGCATCTTGTACACACTTCTGCCACTGTGCATCGGTGGTGGAGTGAGTGAATGTTTGTGGAAGGGATGCCAATCAAGTGGGCTGCTTTGTCTTGGATGGTATCAAGCTTGATTAGCATGGTAGTAGTGCCATACAACACGATGGGGGGCATCCTCAATGTGAAGATGGGACTTCATCTCCACAAGAACTGTGCAGTGGTCACTCCTACAGATACTGTCATGGACAGATGCATCTGCAGCAAGCAGGTTGATGGGGATGAGATTAAGTATGTTTTTCCCTTTTGTTGGTTCCCTCACCACCTGCCGCCGACCCAGTTTAGCAGCTATGTCCTTTAGAATCAAGACGGACCAGGGAAATATCAGAAGGAACTAAAAAGCCTTGATATCATTGGAAAGAAAACCAAAGGAACCTTGGACATACTATGTAGATCCTGACAGAGACAAGGAACGCCTACCACCGACCAAGTGAAAGACACTCCCTTGAATGATGAAAGAGTGCAGTTTCCCTCAACCTCGAAATGAAATCAGGACCAGATCAGCGAGATTTGTCAAGGCACCACAGAGACTAATGCTGTGATGTCAGAGACTTTGGGGGTGGAGATGTGAGGAGGCATTTCTTCACACAAAGGTGAGTGGAAGTCTGGAACTCCCTCTCCCAAAAAGCTGTTGAAGCTTTTGAGACAATTGAAAACATTAAACTGAGATTGATATATTGTTGTTGGGTAAGGGAATTTAGGATTACAGAACCAAGGCAGGTCATTGGAGTTGAGATGCAGGCCAATCATGTTCTCATTGAATGGGAGAACAGAGTCAAGGGGCTGAATAGCCTTCTGCTGGTCCTAAGTTGCTACATATAGCAACTCTCAAACTGACCTTGCCACTCATACCTGGTTTTAATCGGATGCTTAATTAAGGGAATATATTTAAATTCTCATAATCTGATCTGTAAATTAATGTAAAGTGACGAGTCAAAGGAAAGATTAATCATGCAAACTGTATTCTACAGGCAAAGTATGAGAGAGGAATATGGGGGCTGAGCTAGCATGACCGGTCTGTAGCATGAGTGATGTATGATGACATGATCTATGATGACATGCACGATAACACAATCAATAGGGTATTAGCTGGGGTATAGAGCAGAAAGCAGTGGTAGCTCTATAAATGTGCAGGTCTGGCCCACCTAGAAGAAAGTCTGTTCTTCCCTCTGACAGGATTTCTGTTTGTCTCACCTTCTTTGTTTTCTGTTTCCCTCCTCCTGTTTGATCAGGTTTCTACCAAAACTCATTTTCACAGCCACATCTCCTTCTGGCTCCAACTTATTCCATGTGGATCCCAATTGAATTTCCAATCAGTCAACTTTCAGATCCACCTGGGATTACAGATATCTATAGGATATTCAGTATTCCTCCAACCACTGCCCTCATCCTGTACTGCAACTTAAACCTGTTACATCTCTAACATTTTCCAATTCTGCTGAAGGGTCAACGACCTGAAACGTTAACTCTGTTTCTCTCTCCACAGATGCTGCCTGACCTGAGTTTTTCCAGCACTTTGTTTTTATTTCAGCCTTTTCAATAAATAAGTTATCTCGGGGTTAACTTTAATTCCTTGTGGGATTGGATAGGAGGCTGGGTTTACAACCCACACAATATTGTCTTCAATGGGCAGTAAAGTTGTCTAGGAGGTGTTAAACCAACATTGCGTGATTTACAAGAATATCACCAGAAATGTGTGAGCATAAATATCGGGGAAGGATTGACAGGCTGGGTCTCTTTTCTGTTGAGAAGAGGCAACTGAGGGGTGACCTAATAGAGGTCTTTAAAATTCTGGAAGGACTTGATCGAGTGGATACAGAGAGAATGTTTGCTCTTGTGTGGAAGAGCAGAACTAGAGGCCGTCAATATAAGATAGTCACCTAGAAACCCAATCGGAAATTCAGGAGAAACTTCTTCACCCAGGGAGGGTTGAGAATGTGGAACTCGTTGAAGTGACCAGTATAATACATTTGCAGGTGGTGGCGTTCCCATGCATCTGCTGCCCTTGTCCTTCTAGGTGTAGAGATCACAGATTTGGAAGGTGCTATCGAAGGAGCCATGGTGAGCTGCTGCAGTGCATCTTGTAGATGGTACACACTGCTGCCACTGTGCATCGGTGTAGAGGGAGTGGATATTGGAGGTGGTGGATGGGGTGCCAATCAAAAGGGCTGCTTAAGCCTGGATGGTGTCGAGCTTCCTGGGTGTCGTTGAAGCTGCACTCATCCAGGCAAGAGGAGAGTATTCCCTCACACTCCTGGCTTGTGCCTTGTAAATGGTGGACTGGCTTTGGGAAGTCAGGAGGCAATTTACTCGCCACAGAATTGCCAAGATGTTCTTATATCTATAGTATCTATATGGCTGTTCCAGTTCGGTTTCAGGTCAATGGTAACCCCCAGGATGCTCATAGTGGGGGATTTAGCGATGATAATGTCACTAAATGTCAAGGGGAGGTAGTAAGATTCTCTCTTGTTGGAGGTGGTTATTGCCTGGCACTTGTGTGGCCCCACTTGTCACTTATCAGCCCAAGCCTGAATATTGCCCATATGCAGCATGACCTGGACAAGGACTGCTTCAGGATCTGAAGGTCACCAGGACCTGATGGTCACCATTACTGATACTAAGAATTTATTCCAGATTTATTTAATTAACTAAATTAAAATTCCCCAACTGATGAGGTCAGATTTGAACTCGTCTCCCTGTATCATTAGGCCAGGCCTCTGGATTACTGATTCTGTAACATAACCACAATGCTATTATTCCTGTGTCTGCAATTAAGTTCCTAATGGTTTCGCTTACAAAGACTTTTTTTTTTTTACAAACATTGGGAGGAATTTTTATTCCCGGTGTTACTTCAGGGACAATATCAGATCAGCCGCACCTTACACGTGTCTCCTTTCAAGGGGAGGGGAAAGAATATCAGGAAGCATGTACAACTTGTAGCTGATCCACAGTGGCCATTTTTTTCTCACTATTGCCAAAAAAAATGTAAAATAAATACAGATGTCTAAATAAATAACTATACATATACGCAAAACATTGTTTTCTAAGTAAGCATTACAGCTTCCTTCTGATTTTTTTTGTATATATCATGGATATATAGTTGTCTCCTTTTGGCTCTGAACGTTGCTGTGCATTTAGCTACTTGTGAAATGTGAACTTTGGGCTGACAAGAACTGAGTGATTTCTTGATGGCTGATGGGAGGTAACAAAAGGCACATTAAAATTCTAACTTCTCCTACAAGGCAAGACATTTAAGAAATAAGTTTCAATAACTACATGGAAAGAGCACTCTGTTTGAAAAGCATTTGTTCCTGATCTTATTTTAGTGCACAATTTAAAAACAAGCTAGCTAAATACATTCTACTGATCTCATACAAGAGCTACAAGTAACAGTTTGAAAAGTTTAAAGAATATTTTTGCATTCAAAACCAATTAAGCCAAATGATCGTTCATTTATTAGCGCATTATTTCTTAAAAAAGCTCATGCAGAAACCAATTAAGAAATTGGGCTGCATTGTATATTTAAGTTAGCTCCATGAAAATATTTCTCTTTGTTGCTAGAAACATGGATCAATCACCTTTGGAATGCAGCTGGTCAGAAGTTGAATAGTTTGGGCTGAAAGATTTCATTAATATCCAGCAGTTTCGGTCAAGTTACAGGGTCACATCTCAATTCCCAAGAAAAAGGTGTCAACCTGGTGAAGCTACAAGGCAGGACTACTTGCATGCCAAACAGCAAAAGCAGCAAGAGATAGAGATAGCTAAGCAATTCCACAACCAATGGATTAGATCCAAGCTCCGCAGTCCTGCCAAATCCAGTCGTGAGTGGTGATAGACAATTAAACAACTCACTGGAGGAGGAGGCTTCATAAATATACCCATCCTCAATGATGGGGAAGCCCAGCACATCGGTGTAAAAGATAAGACCAAAGCAGTTGCAACAATTTTCAGCCAGAAGTGCAAAGTGGATGATCCATCTCAGCCTCCACCTGAGGTACTCAGCATCACAGATGCCAGTCTTCAGCCAGTTTGATTCACTCCATGCGTTATCAAGAAACAGCTGAAGGCTGTGGATACTGCAAAGATTATGACAATATTTTGGCAATAGTACTGAAGACTTGTGCTCCAGAACTTGCCGCACCCCTAACCAAGCTGTTCCAGTACAGTTACAACACTGGCATTACCTGGCTAGGTGCAAAATTGCCCAGATATGTCCTGTATACAAGAAGGACAAATCCAACTGAGCCAAATACCATCCCATCAGTCTACCCTCGATCATCAGTAAAAAGTGATGGAAGGGTGCATCAGTGCTATCAAGCAGCACTTGCTTGGCAATAATCTGTTCACTGACGCTCAGTTTGGGTTCTGCCAGTGCCACTCGGCTCCTGCTCTCATTGCAGCCTTGGTTCAAATCAGGACAAAACTGAACTCCAGAGGTAAGGTGAGAGTGATTGCCCTTGAGTGCTGGCATCAAAGGGCCCCAGCAAAACTGAGGTTAATGGGAATCGGTGGGGGGGGAACTCTCAGCTGGTCGGAGTCATACCTAGCACAAAGGCAGATGGTTGTGGTTGCTGGATGTCAATCATCTCAGTTCCAGGATATTATTGCAGGAGTTCCTCAAGGTAGTGTCCTAAGCCGAACCATCTTCAGCTGCTTCATCAATTACCTTCTTTCCATCATAAGGTCAGAAGTGGAGATGTTCACTGATGATTGCACAATGTTCAGCACCATTCATGCCTCCTCAGATACTAAAGTAGTCCATGTCCAAATACAGCAAGGCCTGGACAATATCCAGGCTTGGGCTGACAAGTGGCAGGTAACATTTGCGCCACACAAATGCCAGCCAACGACCATTTCCAACAAGAGAGAATTTAACCATCGCCCCATGACATTTAATGGCATTACCATCACTGAATGCAGTTCCAACAACACTCAAGAAGCCCAATACCATTCAGGACAAAACAGTCCACTTGATTTGCATCCCATCCACAAACATTCACTCCTTTCACCACCAACGCACAGTGGCAGCAGTGTGTACCATCTACAAGGTGCACTGCAACAAGTCACCAAACTTTCTTAGACAGCACCTTCCAAACCCACGACCACTACCATCTGGGAGGTCAAGGGTAGCAGACAAATGGGAACATCACCATCTGCAAGTTACCCTCCAAGTCACTCACCATCCTAACTTGAAAATATATCATCATTCCTTCATTGTTGCTGGATCAAAATCCTGGAACTCCCTCCCTAAGAGCACTGTGGGTGCACCTACACCACATGGACTGCAGTGGTTCAAGAAGGCAGCTCACCACCACCTGCAAGGGCAGTTAGGGATGGGCCATAAAGGCTGGCCTAGCCAGCGATGTGCAACATCCCCTGAAAAAATAAAAAAAAGCTGACACTAACTAAACACAAGGCAGTAATTTTCAACTTGACACCCAATCTGAAAACTGATAACATGGCCAGTTATATAAATGGCCCCTTTTTCTGTTCCGTTGATTTCCAGTTGAACTGTTTCTAGAAATGCCTGAACTAAAATGCCAATTTTATTCTCCAAAACAATAAGTTGAAAATCATCCCTAAGTCACAAACAGCACCAAAGATTACGAATATAGGTTTTTATTAAAACTACTGAAGCTCCGAAATATACTAGAAATGTTACAAAAATACCTCACTAGGGATCAGAAGTTATAGCAGACATTGAAAAAATATAATTAGGGCAGTTGATAGTGTTCATGTTGCTGAACCACAAGGATGTGGGTGCAAACCTAGGTTGGGAAATACTAGTTTCTAATGCTGCCACACATAAAAATGCTACATTGTTAGAGCATTGTCTTTCAACTGAAAATTAAATCTACTCTTTTCAGCTTGCAACTTAGATCCCATAGGTCTAACAGCCAGATAGAATTTTTTCCTCTTAGATGTGTAATCTCATTGGGATATCCTCGTTAAATCTTGAGCCATCCTTGTTAATTAAATGCCATGCTTTGGATGAAAAAGTACCTGGAACTTCCAGTCACTCAGATATTCTGTTAAGTCTATGCATGTGCACATGTCCCCTCTCTCAGGAAAGGGGACTCTAATTAATTTTATTATCCTCAAATTGATAATAAGAAAATGTTGCCATATTTACTTATTATGCTTCATTCTCGTCAATTCTATTCTTTGCACTTCAAACAGCTGGTCAGAGACAGCTGTGAATTTTATTTTGTGGTGTTCATCTCTAATGCCCTCTACCTCACTTTTGCACTAAGTACAATCGTTTTTTCAATGTGAGGGGGAAGGCAGTGAATTAAGTCTCCATGCTGCCATCAACCATGAAATGTTAATTACACATGTGCAAATATTCTCTATATATTTTTGCACAGTTTTCAAATTAAACTTTAATTTTTCAGAAAATCCTGGGCACACTTCAGCATTTAGGACACTATGGTGCAATTTTCAACTTTGCTACCCAGCGGAGAACCTGGACAAGCGAATTATCCATCCATTGAAGAACCTGTTCAATTTTAGTTCCATTGAAAAGGTTCCCTAATGTCCAGTGAGCATAACCAGATGATGAAATTTGTATTCATGGTATAGAGTAATACTCACTGAAGAGCACATCAGTAAAGACACACCATCCAATTCTTCTGGCATTCACTCATTCTGATTGAATGCACACGGATTTAAGGCACAGCCTACAATGTGCACACATATTTATAACTTTTAATGCATCACTTAATGTAGTTAGGCATTAAATTTTGCTTCCTTAGCCTAAGATGACACAGACAAACATTTCATAACATTTAGTACAAAATGAGAAGATAAGGTGACAATAAAAATGAAAACACTGCACTGGGGTTCTTATCTAAAGGGATGGAATTGAAAAGCAGATAAGCTATGTTAAGCTTACGTAGAACATTTGGAGTACAACCCTGGTCCCCATATTACAAAAAGATAGAAACACGGGGCAGAGAGTGCAAAAAACCTTTACAAGATGATGCCAAAAAAAGGCAACAGTAAGATAATACTGACCACTCAATTTTAAATCTGATCATAGCATTGTTGCATCACTTCACACCCTATATGAAAGAAAGTGTCTGACTTTATATCACAAGCTTTTAAACATCCCCCCTCTGAATTGGTACCTCAACATCGACTCTGGGCCCCATGAAGTCTCAAAGTACCAGGTCAAACATGGGCAAGGAAACCTCCTGCTGATTACCACGTACCGCCCTACCTCAGCTGATGAATCAGTGCTACACCATGTTGAATCACAGAATCACAGAATGAAGAGGCCCTTCGGCCCATCGAGTCTGCACCGACACCACTTGGAGGAAGCACTGAGGGTGGGGGACTTCAATGTCCATCACCAAGAGTGGCTCAGTAGCACCACTACTGACCAAGCTGGCCGAGTCCTAAATGACATAGCTGCTAGAATGGGTCTGTGACAGGTGGTGAGGGAATCAACAAGAGGGAAAAACATACTTGACCTCATCCTCACCAACCTGCCTGGCGCAGGTGCATCTGTCCATGACAGTATCGGTGGGAGCTACCACCAGTGTCATTGTGGGGACGAAGTCCCATCTTCACATTGAGGATACCCTTCATCGCGTTGTGTGGCACTATCACCGTGTTGAATGGGATAGGTTTTTAACAGATCTAGCAACTCAAGACTAGGCATCCAAGAGGCACTGTGGGCCATCAGCAACAGCAGAATTGTACTTGAACACAATCCGTAACCTCATGGCCCGGCATATCCCCCATTCTACCATTACCATCAAGCTGGGGGATCAGCCCTGGTTCAATGAAGAGTGCTAGGGGACATGCCAGAAACAGCACCAGGCATACCTTAAAATGAGGTGTCAACCAGATGAAGCTATAACAAAGGACTACTTGCATGCCAAACGGCATAAGCAGCAAGTTATAGGCAGAGCTAAGCGATCCCACAACCAATGGATCAGATCTAAGCTCTGCAGTCCTGCCACATCCAGTCATGAATGGTGGACAATTAAACAACTCACTGGAGGAGGAGGCTCCATAAACACCCCCATCTTTCAATGATGGAGGAGCTGAGCACATCAGTGCAAAAGATAAGGTTGAAGCATTCACAACAATCTTCAGACAGAAGTGCCGTGTGGATGATCCATCCCGGCCTCCTCCGGAGGTCCCCAGCATCACAGGTGCCAGTCTTTAGCCAATTCAATTCACACCACGTGACATCAAGAAACGGGTGAAGGCACTGGATACTGGAAAGGGTATGGGCCCTGACAATATTCTGGCAATAGTATTGATGACTTGTGCTCCAGGACTTGCTGCGGTCCTAGTCAAGCCGTTCCAGTACAGCTACAACACTGGCATCTACCCGCTATATGGAAAATCGCCTAGTTATGTCCTGTACACAAAAAGTAGGACAAATCCAACAAGGCCAATTACCGCTCCATCAGTCTACACTCCATTATCAGTAAAGTGATGGAAGGGGTCAACAACAGTGCCATCAAGCGGCACTCGCTTAGCAAAAACCTGCTCACTGATGCCCAGTTTGGGTTCTGCCACTCAGGTCCTGGCCTCATTACAGCCTTGGTTCAAACATGGACAAAAGAGCTGAACTCCCGAGGTGAGGTGACAGTGACTGCCCTTGACATCAAGGTCGCATTTGACCAAGTGAGGCATCAAGGAGCCCTAGCAAAACTGGAGTCAATGGGAAGCAGAGGGATAACTCTCTGCTGGTTGGAGTCATACCTAGCACAAAGGAAGATGGTGGTGGTTGTTGGAGATCAGTCATCTCAGCTCCAGGACATCACTGCAGAAGTTCCTCAGGGTAGTGTCCTAGGCCCAACTATCTTCAGCTGCTTCATCAATGACCTTCCTTCCATCATAAAGGTCAGAAGTGGGGATGTTCGCTGAAGATTGCACAATGTTCAGCACCATTCGCGGCTCCTCAGATACTGAAGCATTCCATGTCCAAATGCAGCACGGCCTGGACAATATCCAGGCTTGGGCTGACAAGCGGCAGGTAACATTCACGCTACACGAGTGTCAGGCAATGACCATCTCCAACAAGAGAGAATCCAACCATTGCCCCTTGATGTTCAATGGCATTACCATCACTGAATCCCCCACTATCAACATCCTCGGGGTTACCATTGACCAGAAACTGAACTGGACTAGCCATATAAAAACTGTGGCTACAACAGCAGGTCAGAGACGAGGAATCGTGCGATGAGTAACTCACCTCCTGACTCCCCAAAGCCAGTCCACCACCAATAAGGCACAAGTCAGGAGTGTGATGGAATATTCCCCACTTGCCTGGATGAGTGCAGCTCCCACAACACTCAAGAAACTGGACACGGTCCAGAACAAAGCAGTCCGCTTGATTAGCACCACATCCACAAACATTCACTCCCTCCACCACTGACGCACAGTGGCAGCAGTGTGTACCATCTACAAGATGCGCTGCAGGAATTCACCAAGGCTCCTTATATAGCATTTTCCAAACCTACGACCACTATCATCTAGAAGGATAAGGGCAGCAGATAGATGGGAACACCACCACCTGGAGGTTCCCCTCTGAGTCACTCACCATCCTGACTCTGAAATATATCACTGTTCCTTCACTGTCACTGGGTCAAAATCCTGGAAATCCCTGCCTAAACAGCACTACGGGCGTACTTACACCACATGGACTAAAGCGGTTCAAGAAGGCACTCACCAACACCTTCTCAAGGGCAATTAGGGATGCGCAATTAATGCTGGCCCACCCAGCGAAGCCCACATCCCACGAATGAATTTTTTAAAATGCTAATGACAGGTTGGAAAAACGCATATCTTAAATCAGTGCTAGCTGGGCAGCATACATATGCAAATTTTCACTTCAGTAATCAGACACGTCAGCATATTGTAAATGCAAATATATCTATCTTGTATATTTTGTCAAAAAGCTCCGTTCAGCAATATCCAAAGGAGCCTATCAGATGCTTCTCATCTTCCCCAAGCCAAAACAACAATAACCTTACTGGGTCACTGTAGCTTGGCAGAGTTCACCAATCCTTGAAATAGACACTGTATGCTACTGGCCAGCTGTGCCTCATTCCCAGGCTCTTCTTAATCAATCATGAAAAGCCATGCTCAACTCTTGGGCCTTTGTTTGCTAATTGCTGTTGGACAGCTGCTGCTTCACTTGACGGTTCCTGTATTCCTACAATGGTCTGTTAAAAATGTCTAACATTGGAATTTTTAACCTCTTAGTGGTTGGTGTTAATTGGAAAGAATTCAAATTTTAGCAACGGTTTGATAGTAAATCTCATAAGTCAAATTAAGTTGAGAGTCTGACATAAATGAATATGCGAATCTGTCCTACATTTGTGAAACCTATCATCATTTAATACGTGCTTGCAAGGTGTGGCATTAAGGACAAAGATAGAGCAACAGACCTGAAGCAATCAGGAATTCTTTATGAATTCCATCTCTAAATCTGCTCTCTGGCATAACCAGCAGAAAACAAACTTTAATTTAGAGTGAAACAGGTGCAGCGTTATAAAGATGAACCCTGCCTAAGAACCCAAAACTTGACACACACACCTTAAAGACAGAAATATGAAATTAGGCTCTTAAGCCCCTAAATTTGGGGAAGGCAATGGCGTAGTGGTATTGTCGCTGGACTAGTAATCTTGGGACCCAGGTTCAAATCCCGCCAGATGGTGTAATTTGAGTTCAATAAAAATCTGGAATTAATGATGACCATGATACCATTGTCGATTGTGAAAATCCATCTGGCTTGAGGAAGGAAATCTGCTGTCCTTACCTAGTCAGCCCTCTGAACAAGGGCAATTCAGGATGGGCCAGTGATACCCACATCCCATGAACGATTAAGACCACAGCATTCAGAATTGGATTATGAACAGTGAGAGTCTGAATTTGAAACAAACTTTGAATTAGGAAATCAGGGAAAGTAAATGAAAAATAAATGTAAAAGGAAGGAGTGGGCAGGGTTTAGCCCTGATGATAAAGGATGGCATGACCACCATACTGGGTAGAGATTGTGGCTCAGAAGAACAGGAAGGAAAATCAGTATGGCTAGAGTTAAGGAAGATCAAAGGTCAGAAACATTGGTAGGAGTAATTTATAGGATCCTGAAGGTTGGTTTAATGGTTGGACAGGGTATTCAAGCAATAAGAGGAGCTTTTAATACAGGCAAAACAGTTATTGCCAGGGACTTGAATTCTCATATAAATGGGACAAATCAAATCAACAAAAGTAATTTTGAGGATGAGTTTATGGAATGCATTCAAGGCAGTTTATTAGAACTACATGTCCTGGAACCAACCAAGGAACAGGCTACTTTAGCTCTTGTTTTGTCTAATAAGACATTGTTAATTAGTAACCTCATAGTAAAGGATCCAATGGGAAAGACAGATTATGATAGAATTTCCCATTGAAGGAAGAAAGTAGTGAAAGGAAACATGGGTTCCCTACAGGCTGAGACAGGAGAAATTGTGTTAGGGAATGAGGAAATGGAAGAGACATGAAACAAATATTTTATGTCCATCTTCACAATTGAAGACAAAAATATGATCAGAAATAGTGAGGAATCAAGGGTCTGATTAGAGTGAGGAACTAGAAGTAATTAATGCTTCAGAAATTAATGAGACTAAAAGCCAACAAATCCCTAGGCCTGATGGCCTATATCGTAGGGTTCTAAAAGAGATGGCTGCAGAGGTAGTTGATACACTGGTTCTGATCTTCCAAAATTCCCTGTATTCTCTAACTGTCTCAGTAAATTAAAAAGTAGCGAATGTAATGAGCTATTCAAGAAAGGAGGAAGCAAGAAAACAGAGATCTACAGGGCAGTTAGTCTAACAGTCGTGGGAAAAGGCTAGAATTCATTATTAAGGAAACGGTAACAGGGCACTTAGAAAATCATAACATTAGGCAGAGGCAACATGGTTTTATGAAAGGGAAATCATGTTTTACAAACCTATTAGAATTTGATGAGGATGTAACTAGCAGGGTAGATGCAATATATTTTAATTTTTCAAGAGACATTGATAAAGTGCCACACTAAAGATTGTTGCACCAGATCAGGGCTCAGGTGATTATGGGTAATATATTAGCATGTAGAGAGGGCTGGTTAAAGGACAGGAAGAAAGATAGGAATAAACAGGCCATTTTCAGTTGGTAGGTTGTTACTAGCTGGATGCTGCAAAGATCAATGTTGGGGGTCTCAGCTATTTGCAATCTAGGTTAAGTTATTTAGATGAAGAGGCCAAGTGTAATGTATCCAAGGTTGCTGATGATACAAAGTTAGGTGGCCAAGTAAGTTGAGGAGGACACAAAAGTGGCAAAGGGATGTAGATGGGTTAAGTGAGTGGGAAAGAGGTGGCAGGTGGAGTATACTGGTAAGTAGAATATAATATTCTAGATGGCAAAAAACTATTAAATGTTGGGAGACCACACCTGGAGTACTGTATCCAATTTTGGTCTCCATACAGAAGGATTTAAGCAACGAAGATTCACTACATTGGTTCCTGGGATGAGAGGGTTATCACATGGAGAGATTAAGTAGAATGGACCTATACTCTCTCCTATTAAGAAGGAGGTGGCGATCTCATTGAAATATATAAAGTTGTGAAGGGGTTGCCAGGGTAGATGCGGAGAGGCATTTCCCCCTGGCTAGAGCATCTAAAATAGAGGGCACAGTGCCTAGGATAAAAGGACTTAGACTGGAGGAAATTTCTTCACTCAGATGGTTAGGATTCTTTGGAATTCTCGATCCCAGAAGGCTGCTGAAGCTCTGTCCTCAAGTGCATTGAGGCTGAGATTGATAGATTTTTGGACAATAAGGGAATTTGGCAGTAAAGTTGAAGTCCAGAATCAGCCATTAAATGACAGAGCAGGCTCGAGGAGCCTTATGGCACACATCTGCTCCTATTTCTTATGTTCTGAAATCAGGGTTGGGTGTCCTCTTAACCTTCCTGCTGACAATCTGCAATTGACAATGGCAGAAGTCTTAAGTCATAGCGCTCAGCCTCATGTTCACAAAGGTTTCAAGGACTCACAGAACCAAGGTGGGAAAAGAACATAAAAAATACAAAACAAAACAGAAGAGCTATCTAGAATCATTAGCAGTCTTTAGTGTCACCATGGCTCAGTGGTAGCACTCTTGCCTTAGAGTAGGAAGGTTGTCAGTTCAAGGATCACTCTGGCGACCTGAACAGCAAAGCTAGGCTGACACTTGCAGTGCAGTATTGAGGGACTGTTATCTCTGTTAAATTAAGGTCCTATCTGCCCTCTCAAGTGGATGTAAAGATCCTACATTGCTCCTTGAAGAATAAGGGAGTTCTCCTGATTATAGCAATTATGAATTCCTCAACCAACATCAGTGACAGATCAACTGGCTATTTGTGTAGCCTGATATGCCAGATTTTTACATGACAAACAATGAATGCATACCCAAATTATACAGTTGGCTGTTAAGTGCTTTGGCACATCCAAAGGTCAGAAAAGGCACTATATAAATGCAAGTTTTTTTATAGGTCCTTTAAATATTTTTGTATAAAGTACAATAGCCCATCAACTTAACTATTCCAAACTACAAAAGTGAAAACTCCAAGTCTTGTAAGGGGGGGTGGATTTTATGGAGCCCACAAGAGTGGGAAAGCGACATGCAGTGTCACTTAATTAGGTGGGATGTGTAATTTCGATTTCCCAATGATGGGTTGAGATACAGAGATAAATATTTGTGGTGGGTCAAAAATTATGACAGCTGTGACAGGTTCATACTCGTAATACGTTTGCATGCCATGAATTCTAGTTAACCTGAAACAGTTTTCAGTAAAATCCTACCCTCAGGATAAAGTCAGCAACGCACAAGAATCTCGTGGCACCCATTTCGCGATCATTTAAAGGTGGCACGCACTAGTTGGCTCTGTGCAGTTGAGACTAGGGTAAGCAGGTTTCCATGTTGAATTCTGTGGCACAAAATGCTGGGTGATGAAAGGTTGGTGTTCAGCTGCAGGGAGGTGCAATGGAGAAAGGGATGGTGGACAGAGTGGTGTTCAGATGCAAGGAGGTACAGTGGAAGGGAGGATGGACAATATGGTGGTATTCGGGTGCAGGGAGGTGCAGTGGAAGGAAGAGCCTAGCATCCTGGGTGTAATGATCCTGTAAGGGTGCGGGCAGTTCAAGCAGGGATTGAAAGGTAGATGAAGGACCAAAAGGGGAGGGGTGGTGCTGTCAATGGCAGGGTCCCAAGGGTCGAATTTAGAGTGCTGTGTGGCAAAGGGAACAGTCGCACACAAAGGGGGAAATTGTACCCAGTATGTGGGCAAGTCCAGAGACAGGGTCGGGTATTGGAAGGTCTCATGGGGTAGGTCATGGGAGCAATCAAAAGCATGGAGGATGATAAAGGGAGGGTTCAGGGTCAGAGTAGGCATTAAGATGATCAGGTGTGTAGGCATGGGGTAAGAGATGACATGGGTAGGTCCAGGGTAACTGGGAGAGGTTCAACAGCAAGAGAGGGGAGAGGGAGGCTGAAGCATTTCTTAAAAAAATAAATAAAGATGTTAAAAATTTAATGAAACGTCCCCTCATGTGACTGTGTCACATGAGATGTAACATGTTTTTAATGTCAAAAGAAAGTTTTTATTTAATTTGTATTAGCTTTAGGAAACCTCATTCAGCTTGTGGATGAGGTTTCCTAAAAAATGTAAAGGCCGCTTGGCCTTATCACCTGCCTGCCAACCGTTAGGTTGGACGGGCAGCGTAAATTTGAAGTTAATTAGTTCATTTTAAGCCTTTCAATTATTGACAGGCACGCAGCCAACTCCGGCGCACACCCACCGAATGAAATATCGTGAGACAGCACAATGACATTGGGATGCACACCCAACGTCATCACGCATCAAATTACGTTCGGACATGTCAGGTGCGTGCCCGCACACCAAAGGTATAATTCTGGCCTGGAAATAGAAGGAGAGAATGAGAAGGAGAGCCATTGCTGTCCAATAACAGGGGCCTCAAGGCTAACAGCAGGCAGCACCAGAGGGGAAGGCTGGTCTGGATGCAGACATCCAAGGAAGGCATTGGTGAAAATGGGCACTGAGTGTCAATGCATCCAGTGGACAAGAACAAACCTCCACATCAGAGAGGTGATGCAAAAGATATCTCAGGATGTCCTGGGAAATTATCACTTAGATATGTTGGATTAGTCATCAATGCATCCATATGGATTTGGTTGGGACCCCATGGCAGTGGCCCTCAAAGTTACATTGGCACTTCTATGCCAGCAGTAGCTTCCAGAATGTGACAGGCAACATATGTATCATATCACAGACTGCCAGATATAGATTGATAAAGGCGGTTACTGATGCCCTATTTAGTCGTGCCAATGATTTTATCCACTTCACCGCCGATAAAGACAGCCAGGCTGCAAGGTCTGCCATGTTCGATGTCATCACTGGGTTTCCTTAATTGCAAGGTGTCATCGACTGCAATCGTGTGGCCATAGAAGCCAGCTGCGTTTGTAAATCAAAAAGGTTCTCACCCCATGAACGTACAATTGGTGTGTGACCACAGGAGAAGAATAATGCAGATATGTGCTTGCTTCCCAGGGAGCTGTCACAACACATACATCTTACACAACTTGCTCCCAGAGCTTTTTGAAGTCCTAGCCCAGGTTGATGGATGGATCTTCAGTGACAAGGGATATCCCCTATGTACATGGCTGACGACACTAATTGAGGCATCTCCAGAGCAAGATAGTGGAGCACTACAACCAAGCTCATGCTGCCAGACCCATCATCAAGCACATCATTGGGCTTCTTAAAATACGTTTCTGCTGCCTCGACAGGTTTAGAGGGGCTCTGCAATACACATCCCAGAGGGTGTCACAAATAGTCGTTCTCTGCTATGCACTGCAATGCGGGCACATGAGGCAAGAGGGAGAGTGCAAGGAAGATCAGCCCTTCTCAAGTGATGAGAATTTGTCAGAGTATGAGGAGGAGCCCATAAAGTCAAATGAGCCCTTCATGGATGCCATGGTGAGACATACAACAGATGCCAGGGACAATCTAATCTACACAAGGTTCGCACAACAATGAGACTTCTGCATGACCATCGCTCCATCGCCTTCCTGGGTGTAGACCTAGCCCTGCCATCTTCCCTTGCCAAGTTCTCTCTAAACCTGCATCCTCTACCACCTGGAATAGAATGGGGAGTGGAGCTTTGTCTCACACATTTGTTAGTGAGTGCTGGAACCAAGGACACCTTAGGGCACATGGGCATTCATGTAACAGCCCACTTTGCCCAGTTAATCTGGATCCAGCACCATCGTTCATGTGCTTTAAATGCAACTGCACCTGTCCCATTTATAATCACAGAGTTAAGTGGACCAATATCTTCTAGAGTGCATCAATGGGGTTCCAGTTGTGTCTGCATTTAATGGTCATGTTATACAGAATGATCATCACAGAAGAAACAATTCACATGAACACTCAATAAAGAACGCACGATAATGCAACACCTCATTCAGGAATAATGTCTGCGTCCCTATTTCCTCTCCAGCCACCACATTGAGAGAAACATAGGACAGGCCCCAAAAAAGTCTCAATAATCATGAACAATTACCGATAACAAATTATATTGTGCGTATTTTAACAAGTGAGACAGGCATGGAAAAATCACCCGTGTCACCTTAGTGCTCATATTTTTCAATTTTCTTTTTCCACCACTACATCTAGATGTAACTCTTTCGAGTGTACCATAACCACTTGGCTATTTAAGCCAAGCCATTGTTTCATAGTTTGCCAGTGTGAGATTTGAACTCTTGATCTTGGGGTTACAAACCCAGTACCATAACCACTTGGCTATTTAGGCCAAGCTTACATCTAGATGTACCCCAACATCAGCAGCTGAGGTGGAAATTGCTGAGTTTCATGCCCTGTTACCTTGGATGACCATGACAGGCGTCCTCTGGAGGCATGGGGCCTTGAGAGCTCCAGCCTACTGGTGGATGCAAGGGCATCCCCTTTGGCCTCGCTAGCTGGAGCTGTTGGAATCAGTAGTGGAGGAGATGTGGAAACCGCTAACCCTGTGGCTGCCCTGGAACAAAGGCCCTGGGGCAGCTGGCATGCGCGCCTCCTCCATCTGTGCACACAATGGCACCTCGCTGTCCCCCTGAGGGGAAGGCACTCCTGGAGGGAGATCCAGGTGCCTTGTCCCCCTCTTGCCTAGTGACTGCTGCACAGACTATGGCTAGAGCAATGAAATGCAGGTCAGAGTGCATTTGGATCAAATGCTCGAACTAGCTCGCCATGGCAGTCGACATCCTCTCTATGGATGAAACCATGTGCTCAAATGCCTGGAACTTAGTAGAACTCATAGCTAGCATGGATTCCTCTATATCCCAAGCAAAGCTGCACATAACATCCCTGGCATCTCCGCCATATAGTCTCCAAGCCTCCGCTGCATGTCTAACAGGTTTCTTGTGGCTGTGACCAGAGGCGAGTCATTAGCATGGGGCTTGCAGGGGCCTGGTCCCCAGCAGTCTCCGATCATCTGAGGGCCTAGCTGTCACATCCTCCCTCAGCTGCTGGGATGTGTCTGTGGTGTGCTCATCAGATTGTGCTCCCGAATTTACATGCGAACCCTCCATGGATCCTCTGGGTGTAACTATGCTGATGGAAGTGGATGATAAGGCAGACGACGATGCATCCTCTCGGGTACTGGTTGCTTCATCCACAGGGATAGTGTCTTCTTGCTCCTGTCTTTGCTGCGACCTGGTCCTTGGATGGTGAAGACCTGTAGTAGAGAACAAAAAGGGTCAGATTAAGAATCATCACAGTTTCAGCGCTTCACATTTCATCGCATCCATCTTATATATTACCAGCAGAACAGATGCCTCTTCCTCCTTATTCCTGACAAGTCCAGCCTCACCATCTGCCACTGACAGTGCTCCCTCCTCACCAGTGATTGTCATCACCATATCTTCAGTGGCTGTGAGGAGGCTCAGGTCTGGAACTCCATCTCCTGTGCTTCTCCTCTCGTGGGAACTATGGGTATACTTGTCCTGCATGACAAAGTGCAGAGTTAGTGACATGTCAAGTGACACCTAGCCCCCTTATCTGTATGCATCCCCATCACACATACCGGCCTGTCATTCACACATTGCATCCAAGCACACACAAAAAGAAAACTTCCAGGCGCTTTGGCCTCAATTGTCATGTGTCAGTAAGGCTGATCATACACTCTTCTGGCATAGCTGCTCACTCACACATATACATCACTGATAACCATACCAGAGACTCCTGTTGAAGATTTGACACTGGCACTTACCCTTGCGGATCAGAGCAGCCCGTTGACCCGTTTCTCGCACTGGACCTAGGTTCAACTGGTGACCCCATGGTTGCTCACCTCCTCTGCAACCTCTGTTCATACCACCTTGGCCTGGAAGGAGGGCTGACTTAAACCATCTTCAAGAAAAGAGCACCTCCCGCCTTTCCTTCACAGCCCAGAGGTGAATGTGAAGAGCAGACATCGTTGAAGCGTCAGGCTAGTCTGCTTCAGCAGTCACTCATCTCTCCAAAGAATATGGCATACTCAAGCAGTGGAGTGTTCTGGCAGTGGTGCACAGTCTCCCTGTTTGAACAGGATGCTCTTTAATCGACCGCCCACAGATGCAGTATTGTTAGCTGACAGTGGGTTTCACTGATGAAAAGCTTCCCCACCACTAAATCACACATGTTTTGCATGCGCACTGCTGGCACTTACAAATCTAAGTACAAACACGTGGGATAGGCAAAGAGAAAGAATGCAGAAGTGGCGCTAGTTCCAGTTACGACATCGGGAATGGCATGGTGTTGACAAAGTCCCAACTCAGGAATTTGTTGCACTTCAGAAATTGCCTTCCAAGCTTTCGTTTAAACCAGCAGGTAAGCTTTGACATTGTGCAAAAGGTGATGGCATGAACCTTTTAACAATCAATTAAAAAGATGGTTACTGAAAAGGTACCAAAACTGACTTTTCACCACCTAGACATAAGTCTGAATACAAACACAATAGAAGTATTTCCTCTATCATGACTGTTTGCCTGAACTCTTTTTACCAAGGAACTCAACCTTAACTAAGTTCCCAGTAGATATGTGTGCATAGATCATTGGTGGAAAACAAACTCAGATGGCTGTTATGGGGAAACACCATTTTGGGACAGTGCTATAAGTTTGGAGTTCAAAATAAGAAAAAGATAGAGTTTAATTGATATTATTGGGACTGCAGAAAATTTGGAGCAATAGTTTCTCATCCTTTAATATTTTAAGCTAATGTTTGTTCTTGACCTAATCTATAATAAAATGTTAGCCGATTAATAATGCTAGTGATGTTGTCAAACTCTATTCACTGTCTCACAAAAACAAAACACCATAAAAACGTCAATGCTCCCATTTGCAGTCCTGTGAGAACACAGAGTAAATGTCGCTCTTGAAGTATGGATTTTCAGATTATACCTCAGACAGCTTTATTACAAATATGATTTGATTCAGGAACTTCATCCCTTCATAAATCAATAGAATTATCATTCTAGATGGTAGACATTGTGGTTTGGGAGGTGCTTTCAAAGAAGCCTTGGCAAGTTGTTGTCCTGCACTTTGCAGATGCTGAACAATGCAGACACAGTGGTGATGGAGGGAGTGAATGTTTAAGATGATGGATGGGTTGCCAATCACATGGGCTGCTTTGTCTTGGACAGTGTCAAGCCTCTTCAGTGTTGTTGGAGCTGCACTTATCCAGGCATGGGGAATATTCTATCACATTCCTGACTTGTGCCTTGTAGATGGCAGAAAGGCTTCAGGAAATCAGGTGGTGAATATCTGCGAATATCCAGCCTCTGACTTGCACTTGCAGCCGAAGTATTTTTGTGGCTGATCCAGTTAAGTTTCTGGTCAATGGTAACCTCCTCATGATGTTGATGGTGGGTGAATTCAGCAATGTTAATGTTGTTGAATATCAAGGTGAGGTGGGCAGACTCTTCCTTTTTGAAGATGGTCATTGCCTGACACTTGGATGGCACCAACGTGATTTGCTTCTTATCAGCCTAAGCCTCAAAGTTGTCCAGAACCTGGAGCATGCAGGCACGAAATGCTTCATCATCTGCGGAGATGTGAATGGAACATTACACAATTAGCAAACTTCCTTGCTTCTGACCTTATGACAGGCAGATGATCACTGATGAAGCAGCTAAAGGTGGTTGGGACTAGGAAATTACCATGAGGAACCCCAGCAGCAATGTCCTGTGCCAAGATGATTGGCCTCCAACAAACACAATCATCTTCCTTTGTATTAGATACAACTCCAGCCAGTGCAAAGCTTTCCTCTGAATTGCCACTGACTTCAACTTTACTAGGGCTCCTTAAGGCCACAATTACTCCTGCCTGCATCTCAAGGGCACTTTCACCATACCTCTGCATTTCAAATGTTTGTCCACATTTGGACCAAGACTGTAATCAGTTCTGGTACCTAGGAGAAAAGTAAGATACTGTGGATGCTGGAAATCTAAAATAAAAACAAAGAATGCTGAGAAAACTCAGCAGGTCCGACAGCATCTACGGAGAGGGGGACAGAGTTAACTTTTGAGTCTGTATGGCCCTTCTATCCAGTTTCACATACTCCACCACCTCCTCTTCCTCCTCTCCCCCCGCCCCCTTAACAGTATAAATTTCATCACATTTCTACTTCTCTTTAGCTCTGAAAAAGGGTTGTAGTCCACTGGGTGGAAAGTAGTCAGGGTCAGTACTATAGTTGCCCAGGAATTATAAGTGGTTTTAATTCTTCTAACTTTTCCAGAGTAACTATTTTTGCAAGACAGTCAGAACTATCTGAAGACTGCAATTTAAAATCAGAGAATTGGATGGTTCCCAGTGCCGGGTTATTGCCCAAAGGAAGTTTGAATTTCCCAGGCAATTGCCGTGCAGACCTTATGTGGAGACTTCCGGAGGAGGTTGTGGGGTTTGGGCAGGGTGGGGGGTAGAGGTTGCCCAGCCCATCTTTGGTATGATGCTCCGGAGATCAGAAGTTATGGGCCTGTGAGACTTCTTAAGGATTAGAGTAAATGTTGAGGACTCCCACAACCCACTCCCCACGACAACATAGCACTTTGCTGCAACTTCTAGTGGGTCTGTTCTGCAGGTGGGACAACACATTATCAGGCATGGTGATGGAGGAGTTTGGAGCGTTGGCAGAAGGGATGAATCTATGTGACTATGTCAAGCTGTGCTTGACTAATCTATGAGACTGCTCTCCCAATTTTGGCACCGCAGAACTTCAATCTGATCCACTGGTTGTAGGATTTCTTAATTCTCTCTATAGCATCCTGATTTTGCTATTTGGCATTCATGTAGTCCTATGTTGATGGGGTTAGGTAAAGAAGAATGGGAGAAGGCTCATGTGGAGCATCAACACAAGCAAGGGCCTACTGGATCAAATGGCCTGTTTCTCTGCTCCAAGTGTTACACAATATTATATAACAAAAAACAAAGTATATCACAATTCACAAACCAGGACAACTTGTTTTAATTTTACTAGTTGAAATAACAGAGACCCACTGATAACCAGAAGATGTTTTAAAAGCATCATTCCATATGTTTGCAGTGATTTTTTCCCTAGTTAAAATTAGTAAAATAGCTACTAAGTTTGGGGAATCTCAATCTAGTTCCAAGTGCCACCAAGCTCTCCTAATTTGTACCAAACAGTTATTTTGACTTAGAGGCCACAAGACTAAATATCCCACAAACACATCAGGGAGCGATCATCAAACGATTGAGGCACACATTGTTGGAACAGATAGAGGTAAGCTTTACTTTAGACATCTAAGTCATGCAATGCCTGATCTGGGAATACCTTAACTGGGAAGTATTCCATTTCCCTGCACTAATATCCCTCTCCTTGGTAAGTTAAAAATGTACATTTTTTTTAAAAAATGTGTTTTCTCTTCAGGAACACAGTGCATCTCAAAATAATTTTGTGTTTCCAATAGGAAGCCAAAATTATGAATGTTGTCAGATCTAAACATTCCTACTAATTTCTCATAAATTAATCTGCAGCTCAGCATCACGGCTGATTTCAAGTACTGTTTATGCTTTAACGATAGAATCATTCCACAGAGATACGGTTCATTCCACACAGATACGGTTATGTAATGATCAGCTTGCATGCACCAGTTAACTCAACTAAGACAATTCAATTTCACTAAAGACAGAATTGTGAGAGTTACACATTCCAAAGAACTAGGATCTATCATAACAACATAAGAAATAGGAGCAGGAATAGGCCATTCAGTCCCTCAAGCCTGCCCCACTATTCAATTAGATCATAGCTGATCTGCCCCAGATCTCAACTCCTCTTTTGTGCCAGCTCCTCATGGCCCTCAACTACCCGATTTCAAAAATCTATCTACCTCCTCTTCAAATACTTTCAGTGATCTAGCCTCCACAACTCTCTGGGATAGAGAATTCCAGACATTAACTACGCTCTGAAAAGAAATTCTTTCACATCTCAGTTTTAAAGGAGTGTCCCCTTATTCTGTAACTATGTCCCCGAGTTCAAGACACCCCCCCGCCGCTCCCCACTAATGGAAACATCTTCTCAACATCCACCCTGTCAGTCCTCTCAAAATCTTGTATGTTTCAATAAGGTCACCCCTCATTCTTCTAAACTCTAATGAATAAAGGCCTAACCTGTTTAGTCGTTCTCGATAAGTCAAGCCTTTCATCCACTAAAACAATGTGGTAATTTACTCCAAAGGATGCTGCCCCTGCACAGAGAACATGTGTACAATGTGAATGATTCACAGCATCCTTCTGCCTCCACAGTTCAGTACATGCACAACACAATTAACTCTTACAGAACTGAATTTGTTTTACCGCATGGAAGCTGAGGACATTTCAACATAGCCCATTTCCTGTATGCTTAATATTAGTGTGTTTAATAGAGCCAGTGCAGACACATTGGGCCAAATGGCCTCCCTTCTACACTGTAACAATTCTGTGATTATCAAAAGTATAAAAGGAACCAATTCCAAGACAAAAATTTAGGTTGCTCCAATAAGGTAACCAGGTTTTGGACAGATAAATTCAGGTACAGCTTAAATTCATTTCAATTGTCTTATAAGCATGTAAATAATAAAAGGGTGGTAAAAGAAAGAGTTGAGCCGATTAGGAGCAAAAAAAGGGACTTGCATGTGGAGGCTGGAGAAATAGCACAGGTGTTGAACAAGTACTTTGCATCTGTCTTTACAAAGGAAAAACTTGCAACCCAGGTCGAGGTGAGGGAGCAGGTAACTGGTACACCAGAAGAACTTACAATTGAGAGGAAGGTGGTGTTGGAAAGGCTATCTTTACTTAAAATAGATAAGGTACCAGGACCAGATGAGATGCATCCAAGGGTACTGAGGGAAGTGAGTGTGGAAATTGCAGAGGCATTAGTGATAACAATCCAGTCTTCCTTAGAGAAAGGAGAGGTGCCAGAGGACTGGAGAATTACAAATGTTACACCCTTGTTTAAAAAAGGGTGCAAGGATAAAGCTGGCAACTACAGGCCAGTCAAATTGACCTCAGTGGTAGGGAAACTTCTGGAAACTATGGTATGGGATAAAATCAATAATCACTTAGACAAGTGCAGGATAATTAAGCAAAGCCAGCATGGGTTCATCAAGGTAAAATCATATTTAACTAACTTGCTGGAGTTTTTTTTCAGAAGGTCACAGAGAAGGTTGATAAAGGAAATGCTGTTGACATGGAGAATATGGATTTTCAAAAGGCATTTGATACAGTGCCACACAATAGACTTGAGCAGAATTCTAGGTCATGAAATAAAAGGGAAAGTTGGCACTTGGATACGAAATTGGCTGAGTGGCAGGAAACAGAGTACTGATAAATGGTTGTTTTTGCAGATTGGAGGAAGGTTTGTAGTGGAGTTCCTCAGGGGTCAGAGTTGGGGCCCTTGCTCTTCCTAATATATATTAATGACTTAGACTGTAGTGCTCAGGGCATAATTTCAAAATTTGCAGATGGTACGAAGATTGAAAATGTTGTCAACTGTGATGGGTATTGCCTTGAACTTCAAAACGACATAGACATGTTGGTGGATTGGGCATACAAGTTCAATGCAGAGAAGTATGAGGTGATTCGTTTGGCAGGAAAGATATGGTGAGAGAGTATAAAATAAAGGGGGAACCTCTAAAGGAGCTGCAGGAATGGAGTGACCTTAGTGTATACGTACATAGGTCATTGGCGATGGCAGGGCATGTTAAGCGAGTAGTTAATAAAGCATATAGTATCTTAAGCTTTATTAATAGGAGCATCGAGTACAAGAGTAAGGAGGTCATGTGAACTTTATAAGACATTGTTAGGCTTCATCTAGAATACTGCGTCCAGTTCTGGGCGCCATACTTGAGGAGGGATGTGAGGGCATTGGAGAGAGTACAGAGGAAATTCATGAGAATGATTCCAGGGATGAAGAACTGTAGCTTTGAAGGTAAACTACAGAGGTTGGGATTCTTTTCCTTGGAGAAAAGAAAGCTGAGAGGAGACTTGATAGAGGTATTCAAGATCCTGAGGAGGTATGGACAGGGTAAATAGTGAGAAACTGTTCCCACTCAAGAGAACATCAAGAACTAGAGGGCACAGATTCAAAATAATTGGCAAAAGGAGTAAATGTGATGTGAGGAAAAAATGTTTCACCCAGAGGGTGGTTGGAGTCTGGAACAAACTCCCTGAAAGAATGGTGGAGGCAGGTTCGATCGAGATATTCAATAAGGAATTGGATTGCTACCTGAAAAGAGAGAACGTGCAAGGTTAGCGGATAAGGAGTGGGACTAGCTGGAATGCTCTTTCAGAGAGCCAGTGCAGACTCGATGAGCCAAATGGCCTTCTTCTGCACTGTAAAGATACTGCGATACTGTGAAGTTATTTAAGTGATGAAGCCAAACCAAGGACAGAAGCCAAGCCAACATATAAAAATGAGGCTTCTTTTATTTGCTGTTAAAAAAAAAAAGCAAAAGCAGCAAGTCCTTTTTAGAATTTTAGTTTATAAAACTGGTATCTGAATACTTGGTGTTACTCACTAAAGTATCAGTCTATTTCACATTATTTTTTCTTTACAGCAGAAAATGGGTTAAAATATTTGATGCAATTTTCTTGTAATCACACCAAGTTAATCCATCTATTCAGGTGGCACAGACCTGCTAGGCAGTAATACACACATATAAATCACTCTTCATAATAACACAAAACTAGATGGGAATGTGAGTTGCGAGGAGGATGCAAGGAGGCTTCAAGAGGATTTGGAAAGGCTAAATGAATGGGCAAGAACATGGCAGATGGAATATACAAATAAGAGTGAAGTTATCCACTTTGGTTAAAAAATGCAAAAGGCAAGAATACTTCTTAAATGATGAGAGGTTGGGAAGTGATGGTGTCCAAAGAGACCTGGGTGTCCTTGTTCATGAGTCACTAAAAGCTAGCTGGCAGGTTCAGCAAACAATTAGGAAGGCAAGTAGTATGTTAGCCTTAATCACAAGGGGATTTGAGTACAGAAGTAAAGATGTCTTGCTGCAACTGTATAGAGCCTTGTGAGACCGCATTGGAGTATTATGTACAATTTTGTCTCCTTATCTAAGGAAGTATGTACTTGCCTTAGAGGGAGAACAACTGAAGTTCACCAGACTAATCACTGAGATGGCACAACTGTCTTGTGAAGAGAGATTGAGGAAACTGAGCCTGTATTCACCAGAATTTCGAAGAATGAAAGACGATCTCATTGAAACTTACAAAATTCTTATGGGGCGTGACAGGGTAGACATGGATAGGATATTTCCCCTTGCTGGTGAGTCTAGAAACAGAGGACACAGTCTCAGAATAAGGGCAGGCCATTTAGTACTGAGATAAGGAGGAATTTCTTGAGTCAGAGGGTGGTGAATCTTTGGAATTCTCTACCCCAGGGGGCTGCAGAAGGTCTCAGTCACTGAGCAAGCTCAAGACAGAAATCAGTTGACTTTTGGATACCAATAACATCAAGGGATATGGGGATACTGGGGAGAACAGCCTAAGAGGCAGATGATCAGCCATGATCTGTTTGAATGATGGAGCAGGCTTGATGGTTCAAATGGCCTACTTCTATTTCACATGTTCCTATGTTCCAGAAAAAAATAAATGAAACACAAACTACTACCGAAGGTTTGTTAACTGTTAAGATTACCCCACATATAATCCTGGAAAGCTGATTTATATAATTTTGGCTGAATTATGTGAAAGGAAAACAAGTTGAAGAATTAATCCTTCTACAATTTAAGAACTGAACCATTATACTGCTGCTACTCAGGTATATTCAAATTAATCAAAATACTGTCCTTCCCCTAAACCAACCTTGTGTACCTTAACGCGAAACAGGACAAAGAGCAGGAAGGTACCGACAGGACAGGAGCTGAGGTCTACAAAACTCCAAAAAGGATTATATCTTCTTTGCAATTTTAAATAGCTTTGTGGTCAGTACATCCAACTAAAATAGGCTAATATTCAATATGCTTATCTTCAGTGAGATCTTTCATTCCCAACATATGCCTACACCATAAACTTTGGAATCAAAATTTTCAGAAACAAGCATAGTTTAATTCAGCAGTTTTTTCTGTTGAATATTTAGTTAAGTCTACAGAAGTGGTATGACAAGCCTTTGGTCTCTTTAACTGGACACTCCAGCCTGTCCCGCTTAGGCTGAAGTTGGGAATAGATCAAGGCTGAATCAGTTTTGCTGTGTAAAACTGATTTAATCAAAAAAACTAGTTACATCATGAAATTCAAAATAACGAATGATGAACGAGTTACAACTGTGAATCGGCTACATGGTAAATCAATATAAAACTTCAGTGAAACTAATTTGCCACTTTATAATCAAAAATGCGACTTAGAACTATTAACTGTTATGATCTGTCTATGCCATGCCAAAGGCACCCCTGCAGCAGGAGAACTGATTCATTTTTGCTCGCAATACAGTCTACAGATCACGAGGTTCCAGAAAAGTGGAGTTTCTGCTTTAATATAGAACCAGTAGGTATATATTTGGTAGTCCCAGAGATTACTCAGGAGTGAAAGGTGGCCTCAGTTTTCTTCTCATATATGCTCATTTCATATTAAAAAAGTGAATTTTTCTCTACTATTTCCTGAGTATTAACTGAGTGAACCACTTCATCATTCTCTTTCTTATTCCATCAGCTTTATATTTTTACTGCCAACACACCCTTTATCTCCACTGCTTGAATTAAAAAGGAAAACCACGAAAAACATTTTTCCAAGGATGACTAATTCCAAATAGTACACCAAATAAAAGGTGTCAAATATTGGGGTCAAAGCTCCAGTTTGTTCATTTTCTTAATTCTCCTCCCTCTTCCTCTTCTGAAGACACCAATCCTTGGACCTACCTAGCTGGGAGTTGGAGCAGAGTGGACCTGTAGGAAACAGTCGGGAGCTGAGGAGCGCCTATAAATACAGACCAGGGATTCAGGTGAGGCCTACCTTACTGGGAGTCGGAGCGGACCTGTGGGAGACAGTCGGGAGCTGAGGAGTGCACTGTTTCAACTGCTGGGAAGCTGCAGTCGAGGAAAAAGAAAAAAAATGCAACTGTGACATCACAGGAAGCTAGTAAGTTAATTGGCCGGTAAGTGGTCAGTCTAAGGGACAGTGTGTGAGAAACCAGTTTAGGACAGGCCAGTTAAAATAGATCTATCAATAAAAAGAACTAAAACTTTAAAATAATAAACTAAAATTTGAAAACATTAAAACTAAAATCAAACAATAAAGATTTTAAAAAGCAATAAAGTAATTTAAATAAACATCTAAAACAAAAACCTTAAGAAGCATATAACCTTTAGATGTCAGTGGTACTAGCATTCGATAAACACAGTAAATTGCAGCATACATAGGAAGAAAGTAATTAAAGTAAATTAACTAAATAACATAAGTTGGAATGGCAGGACAGGTGTTATGTTACAGCTGAGAGATGTAGGAGCTTTTGGACGCCAGGGTAATCAATGACAACATGTCTGCTTGAGGAATTCCAGATCAGGATTATTGATCTGGAAGCCAAAATACAGAACATATGGGAGGGGAAGAAATACCTGGATACTTTGTTCCAGAAGACAGTCACACCTCTTGGAAGGAGGGACATCTGTTTTGGTCAGCAGTGAGGGACAGGAGGATGCAACTGTCAGTGAGGCAGGTAATGGGACCGAGCAGGCAGTAGGGAAGGAGCCTCAGGCTTTGCAATTGTCAAACAGGTTTGAGGTGCTCACAAACTATGTGGATGAAAGCGGAGTCTGCAAGGTGGTTGAGCTGGCTGGCCATGGCACAGGAAGCTGTTCAATCAGGGGGAGCAAAAAGGAATGCAGTGGTTGTAGGAGATAGTATTGTGAGGGAGGTTGACACTGTTCTCTGCAGCAAAGAGCAAGAGTCCAGACGGCTATGTTGCCTGCCTGGTGCCAGGGTTTGGGACAGCTGCTCAGGGCTGGAGAGGAACTTGCAGTGGGAGGGGGAGGACCCAGTTATCATGGTCCATGTAGCTACCAATGACATAGGTAGAGCTAGGAAAGAGGTTCTGCAAAGTTAGTGAGAGGCGTTAGGTACCAATTTAAGAAACAAAACCTCAAAGGTAATAATCTAGTGCGACGTTGAGCCATGTGCAAATTGGCATAGGGCAAATAAGAATAGAGAGACAAATGCGTGGCTCAAAGACTGGTGTGGGAGAAGTGGGTTCCAGTTTGTGGGGCCCTGGCATCAGTACTGGGGAAAGTGGAGGCTGTGCCGTTGGGACAGTTTACACCTGAATCATGCTGGGACCAGTGTCCTCACAAATCGCATCACTAGGAAGTAGAGAGGGTTTTAAACTAAACAAGAGGGGTTGGGGTGGGGGGGATGATCAAGCTTGGGTAGAGGTAGCAATTCAAGCTGTAAAGTCAAGATAGGAGAGCAAAATAGTAATGAGAAATGAGGGTCAGAGAATGGCAGGAAGGGACAAAGAAAAAAACCTAAGAATACATCAGCAGTCAAGACTAGATGTTACAAAGTGAACAAAAAGACAAAACTGAAGGTTGTCTTAATGCACGTAGCATTCATAACAAAGTAAATGAATTGATGGCCCACACTGAAGTAAATAAATATGATCTGATAGCAATTACAGAGATGTGGCTGCCGGGCGACAAAGGCAGGGTCCTTAATATTGAAGGGTATATGACATTCAAGAATAACAGGAAGGTAACTCTTTCGAGTACAAACCCGTTTCCATCTGTTTCAGATGAAGTTACATTGTTTCATAGTTTGCCATTGTGAGATTTGAGCTCTTGTTCTTGGGGTTACAAACCCAGTACCATAACCACTTGGCTATTTAGGCCAAGCTTAATAACAGGAAGGTAGGTGAAGTGGAGGGGTGGCACTGTTAATCAAAGAGAGCATTGGTGCAATTGTTAGAGATGATCTTGGTTCAGGTGATCAGGATGTAGAATCAGTTTGGGTAGAGATGAGGAATAGTAGGAGAAATAAGTCATTAGTGGGAGTGGTCTACAGGCCCCCTAACAGTAGCCATAGTATAGGATAAAGTATTCAAGAGAAAATATTGTGTGCTTGTGATAAAGGGACTGCAATAATCATGGGTGGTTTCAATTCACACAAACTGGAAAAATCAGATTAGCAATAGTAGTCTGGATGAGGAGTTCTTAGAATGCTTTTGAGATAGTTGCTTAGAGCAGTATGTTCTGGAAGCAAGCAGCGAGCAGGTTATATTAGATTTGGTATTGTGTAATGTGACAGGATTCATTAATGAAAGGCACCCCTAGGTAGCAGCGACCAAAATATAATTGAATTTTACAACCACTTTGAAAGGGAGAAGTGTGGGTCTAAGATTAGTATCTTAAAAACTTAAATAAGGGCAACTCTGTGGGGATGAAAACTGAGCTAGCTGAAGTGAACTGGGAAACTAGGCTAGAGGATAGATCAATAGAGAAGCAATGGCAAACATTTAAGGGGATATTTCAGAGTATTCAGAATAAGTACATTCCTATTATAAAGGAAAAGTCTAAGGGGAGGACCCACCATCCATGGTTAACTAAAGATGTTAAGGAAAGCATCAAACTTAAGGAAAATGCATACAACTCCGCAAAGATAAATGGCAGGACAGATGATTGGACAGAATATAAAGAATAGCAGAGAATGACTAAGGTTAATCAGGAGAAAGAAATTAAGAGTACGAAAGAAAGCTAGCTAGAAATGTAAAAATGGATAGCAAGAGTTTCTAGAGGTATTTATAAAGGAAAAGAGTAAGTAAAGTGAGTGTTGGTCCTCTGGAGAGTGACAGTGGGGAGTTAATAGTAGATAATAAGGAAATGGCAGAAGAAATGAACAAATATTTTGCTTCTGTGTTCATTATAGAGGATACTAAAAACATTCAAGTAATAGCTGTGAATCAGGTGGTGAACGGGAGAAAGGAACTTGGTGAAATTGAAATCACTGGGGAAATGGTACTGAGCAAACTGATGGAGCTGCAGGCTGGCAAGTCTCCAGGTTCCAATGGAGTACATCCTGGGGTCTTAAAAGAGGTGGCTAATGAGGTAGTTGATGCGCTGGTGTTAATTTTCCAAAATTTGCTAGATTCTGGAAAGGTTCTATCAGACTGGAAAGTAGCAAATATAACCCCTCTATTCAAGAAGGGAGGGAGGCAGAAAGCAGAAAGCTATAGCCAGCTAGCTTGACGTCTGTCATGGGGAAGTTATTAGAATCGATCATTAAGGAGTTTATAGCTGGGCACTTAAAAGAGCTCAAAGCAATAGAGAAAAGTCAGCATGGTTTTATGAAAGGAAAATCATGTTTAACCAATTTATTGGAGTTTTTTGAAGGAGTAACATGCGCAGTGGATAAAGGGGAGCCTGTAGATGTACTGTACTTGGATTTTCAGAAGGCATTTGATAAGGTGCCACATCAAAGATTATTATAGACAATAAAAGTGTATAGTGTAGACGGTAACACTTGAGCATGGGTAGAAGATTGGCTGGCTGGCAGAAAGCAGAGAGTATGTATAAATGGGTCTTTTTCTGATTGGCAGGGTGTGATGAGTAGAGTCCCACAGGAGTCTGTACTAGGGGCTCAACTTTTTATGATTTACATCAGTTACCTAGATGAGGGGAGTGAAGGCATGGTAGCTAAATTTGAAGATAACACGAAGATAGGTAGGAAAGTATGTTGTGAAGAGGACATGAGGAGGTTGCAGATGGATATAGATAGGTTGAGTGAGTGGGCAAAGATCTGGCAAATGGAGTGTAATGTGGGAAAATATGAAGCTGTTCTCTTTGGCAGGAAGAACAAAAAGCAGAGTATTACTTAAATGGAGAATGGCTGCATAATTCTGAGGTGCAGGGGATCCAGGTGTTCTAGTACAAGTCACAGAAAGTTAGTATGCAGGTACAGCAAGTAACTAAGAAGACTAATGGAATGCTATCCTTTATCACGAGAGGGATTGAACATAAAAGTAAGGATGTTATGCTTCAGTTATACAGGGCATTTGTGAGACTAGACCTTGAATACTATGTGCTGTTTTGGTCTCTTTATTTAAGGAAGGATGTAAATGCATTGGAGGTTCAATGGAGGTTTACTAGATTGATAGCTGGAATGAGTGGGTTGCCTTGTGAGGAAAGGTTGGACAGATGGGCATCACGGGAGTTTAGAAGAGTGAGGGATGATTTGATTGAAGTATACAAGATCCTGAACAGCCTTGACAAGGTGGACATCGAAAGGATGTTTCCTGTTGTGGGTGGGTCCAGAACCAGAGGGCATTGTTTTAAAATTAGGGGTCGTCCTTTTAGGACAGAGATGAGGAGAAATTTTTTCTCAGAGGGTTGTGCGAATTTGGAATTATCTGCCTCAGAAGGTGGTGGAGGCTGGGTCATTGAATATTTTTAAGGCAGAGGTAGATAGATTCTTGTTAGGCAAGGGAATCAAAGGTTATCAGGGTTAGATGGGAATGTAGAAACTGAAACACAAGATGATCAACCATGATCTTATTGAATGGTGGAGCAGGATCGAGGAGCCAAATGGTCTATTCCTGTCCTATTTCTTATGTTCCTATGTTCTGATGCATCACAACATGAAATCAGTGACTGTCCAGTAACTTGTCCAAATCGTCATTATTCCTACGAGATTCAAGGCAATGAGTTTCAACAGACTACAGTTGCATGGAAATATCACACCCAAGCTGCATCAAGTCCTTAGCATTTCAACAGAGAGCAAGAGCACTTGCTAAATTTTCTCTTCCCATGGGTGCCTGGATCAATTTAAGTAGCTTTATCATTGCACCTAGCACACAGGAAAAAGCTTGGGAACTTCATCATTTGTTGGATACAGGACCACCTTGCCTGGTAAACCAAGTAAACCATCACAGAAGCAGCAAGGCTTGTGGACCTAAATAGCCAAGTGGTTATGGTACTGAGCTTGTAACCCCAAGATCAAGAGTTCAAATCTCACAATGGCAAACTATGAAACAATGTAACTTCATCTGAATAGGAACAGATGGAAACGTGTTTGTACTCGAAAGAGTTACATAAAGATTCTCAATAAACAAAATACATCAGATTCTGGAAAACAGAAGCAGAATACAAAGCTAGGCTTGGTTCCTGATGAGGGTGATTAAAGTTCATAGATTAGAGATCTCATTGAATGCTATTAGTTTGGAAAGAGAAAATTCTGACTTATGACTTTTCTACTCATTAAAACTGCTAGTGACATCATGTCACTTTACGTTGTATATCTATGATTTTAAAGATGTAAAAAGATATCCACCTGCGTCCCTCCAAAGCAAGCTTTAATACGGTTATGACTGCTAGACTATATAAGACAGTTATGTTTAAACTCTCTCTTTTAATTTAAGGTAAAGCAGAATGCCCTGGAATGAAGGATGGTGTGAAGGTGTACTGAGTTTTGCTTGGCGATCAGCCCAAGTGACCTAGTTGCCATGGGGGCAGGGGGACCAGGTCAATATTTATTCAAAGTCAAGTGTGAGTTTTAACACCTGGACACAAAGGAAAAAGCATGGCCTTCCTGCTGCAGATTCTCAGAGTAAGTCAGATTGAAGGGGGAGTAGACCCACCATGGGTGGTTCTACACAAAAACACAAGAAAAGGATTGTTTTGGGGTTAATGACGAAGGAGAGGGCTGGTGAGGATGAAACCCATGTTCAAGGAAACAAGGACTGTGTAAAGTTATGGAGCATGGAATCACCACAGGTAACCTTACTACAGAAAATCCATTTGATTATGCTCAAAGGGTTGAGTGAAGAGGACTTTGTTTAGAAGGATACTGGAAGATTCACCTTGTTGAAGCAGGGAGAAGAGATCCTGTTAACATCAGGAGGAGCTGAACTTTAAACTTAAGGCTACATGTCTATGGAGAATGTAGTATAACGTATAAGCACAGCATGGTGTTTTCCATTGTGTTAAGTTAAACCAGGGATACCTTCTCTGTAGTTTAGTGTATTAGTTGCCTACTAAGTAATGTTTAGTCGATCTGGTTTTACTTTGTTTGCTACAGTAAAGGTCTTAGAATGTGAAATCCTGTGTGAACCTTTGAGTTGGTCACTGGGACATTCATATATATCACTTTTTAAAATTGTTCTCTAGAGGAATTGTAACATAGTAAGTAAGTTTTAACAACAGAACATTGCTCTTTATCCCATAGGTTAGAGTTTTGCCCTAATGAGTTACTCGATTCTAATCAAATTGCTGGAGAATTTAGCAAATTACAAATAAACTCTTATAAGGTACAAGTTGAATGAAAGCAAATCACCAATTGAGTCACATACTTCTTTCAGACTATAATAACTGCTTCCAAAATGATTTATATGCCGATCTACCTGCCAACGAGTGTAGTGTACAAATGCAAATTCTGTTAGGCAAGTGGACCGCTGACCCTATTACAGGGCACCCATGTCAGCCTGTGTTTAGCTGTTAACCTTTTACAGCACAGAATTTTTGTATTCAAAGTCTAAAAATCACAATGGTGCAATTTACTTTGAATAGTTACATCTAGTTAAATGTTAAGAACAAACTAGCTGAAGAATACTCAAATTTGATTGGCAGGCCACTGATAAAGGTTAGGAACATTGGAGTCCAGTTCTCCCAAATGCAAGCAAGTTAAAATGCTGTGCAATATCAGCAACAGATTAAATTTATAGTAATCTTGCATAGCACAATTTTTAATTGTCAAAACCAAGCAACACTGCCATTTTGCAATACTGTCATTCAGAACTACAACATAAATGTAAATCAGGTGTCTTTCACAATGGTAAGAGTGCTCTTTCCCGCAGTATTCTTGGCTCTTGTCTCCCACAACACTGCATTGCAGCCTTCTTCATTCGTCTCTCCTCGATCCATCCAGATCAGGGAGGTGAAAATCTTTCTTTCCACTCCATCCTATTCTCCCCTCAGTTCACCCTCTCCAATTCAGAGGGGGATTCTTTCACACACACCCCCAAGCCTTCTCATTTTAAACAGGTAGCATTTCTTTCCCCAATTTGTCGGCCACGGCTATTCTTTACTGTTTCCTGCGGCTGCGACTTTACTTCACAATCCAATTCTCCTGTAGTTGTTCAGTACAAATTCCTCATCTTGTTAAATTAGCATGAAGTTAAGAATGTGGAGCAAAGATGGATGCCCTAGTAAAGCATCAGCAGAGAGGTGCTGGGTGGCACGTCAGGAGGACCTGAATTTCATGATTTCTTGCTGCACCCGAGGACCAAGCTTTCCATTTCCGTAATCGTGTTCTGGGCATGCTTAACTTACAACATCTGTTGAACATTTGATTCAAAAGCTTTAGCCTCCATGTTCCCCCTTCAGAAACTTCAATTAATCTAGAATTCTGCAGTTCTTTTCTGCACACCCACACCAGCTTTCAACGTCTCAGTCTGTCAACTTCAAGGTCCTCATCCAAGTTTTCATATCCTTCCATGAACCTGCCCCATCCCATGAGAAATTTTCTTCAGATCATACCATTCTTCTGAAACAGAATTCTCATCTGTCCACACACACTCTGCTTCACCAAAGAACATGTTCATCTGGCAGCACTTTTCCTGAAAACATAAGACCATAAGACATAGGAGCAGAAATTAGGCCATTCGGCCCACTGAACCATTATTCATTGTTGCCAAACTCTCTTTGTAAAGCCTCCTAAAAATCTCTCTCCAACTGGATTTTTGGACTTCCTCTATTAAATTCTTCATTTCCTACTTATAACTCACATCTCCACCTTGTGAAGCACTTAAACATTCTTTTCCACAAGGAACACTGTATAAATATTAAATACTGTTGCAGTCAATTATCTGCCACAAACAAAATCAGACATTTAGTTTAACAACCAAGTTAACTTTTTACTATCCAACCTGGCAAGAAACTGATGAAATCAGATTGGCTGCCCACTTTATACCCTGCTAGATTTTTATTTCTGCTGAATTTAATTTGAATTAATTTCAAAGTTAAATCAGGTAGCTATAAAATGAGTGGTCAGTTTGATTCCATCAGTTTCCTGATGGGTGACTTATATTAAAATTACTCCCAAGATAGACAGCAATCATGCGCAGCTATTTGCCTTTCATAAATGTTTTACCATCAGCTTCTTGAATCAGTTGATCTCGACAAATTTCACAATTATTTTTAGTACAACAGTAAAAAAACTAACCAGCACCAACAAATGCAGTAAACTACTTGCTACAAGGCCAAAATAACTGAGCAAAGCCTTTGACAGCAAATTTGCATTATTATCACTGTTCTCACTGCGGTTTGCTATGGGAAATTCTATATTTTGACTCTGGTACTTTATAATTCAAAACATTTAAATTGCAGCTGTATCTTTGATTTAATTATCGAAGTTAAGGGCCTCACCAGTTCTCATCTTAACAGTTATAAGTAAAGCATCAAGAACTTAATCCAACTAAAACCTGTGGCTTTTAGTGGCAATTCTAAGCTCAAAGCATCTCCATCTTTAAATATATTTTAGAATGCGTTTTTACAGCTCAAGTACATCTTATTGAAAAAGGATACAACCATTATTTTACTTCTGTATGGAAATAGCCTGCAGCCAATGATAAAGGTGTCCATTTGGATTGTGGATTTTCCACAAACTAGCACTGTGAAATTCCCTACTTTCTTGGCTTCATGGGACTCTTCATTTTCTCCCCCCAACTCCAGCATTAGCTATCCTCTCCCAAATATGGTAAAAATCAATTCCATGGTTGTCAGCAACCCTCTAGTATGTCACCACCTTCCTTCACTGATAAGCCTAACTAGTGAAAGTTGTCAGACTATCTAAATATGTCAACACTACAAATGAGTCTAATCCTGCACACACCCCAACTAAAAATTCTCAATTTCATTTGATTTGCTCTTGCAATTCCAAATTTTGGTACATGTTATGGTCTACTCACTTTAAAGATAAAGTGCCATATTTTATTCAAGCTGTTTAATTTTTTCTCTGGCAAAGAAAAATCACCTGAATGTTTGTTTCGTGAACTCAAATGGCATATATCATAATATGTGCTGGTACTGTTGGTTTGTTACCAAAATATTAAATATCTTGATTAATTTATCTGGACTTTAATTATTGGCAGGTGGTTTGATGATCAGAGATTGTTGCAGAGCATCTGAATTAAACATTTGTATCAAAAAATGTTTGGTTCAAATTAATTTTCACAGTTGGTAGTAGCCAATAAAAGAAAACCTCTGTCTGTCTAAAATAGTGAGAACATATAAGCATGCATCGGCAAACCAGAGTAAAAAAAATTAGGAAAAGCAGGTACTAAACATGACCAAGTGAAAAAACAAAACAAAAACAGAATTACCTGGAAAAACTCAGCAGGTCTGGCAGCATCAGCGGAGAAGAAAAGAGTTGACGTTTCGAGTCCTCATGACCCTTCAACAGACCAAGTGAAATCCAGTTTGTATGCCCTTTTTCCACCATTGTTTTAAAAAATCAGCAGGACTCGAGTAAATTTCCTGTTATGTTATTTATTATGCAATGAAGCAAAACGCAGTCCTGATAATTATAATTACTGAAGAATGATTCTGATTTTCAATTTATAGTTGGCAATTTTACTACAAAGCAGACAAAACAGTAGTGATGACAAAATATTTCTACAGTAAAAATGTTGGAAAGTATTTACTGGACAGACACTGTGACACTTAAAATTGCAGGAAATCATACCTTCATCAACCCTCAGAGAAGTCTGATACATTCTATTGTGAGTCATCAGTTTCTCAGGATATGCTGCAAGGTTAACAGTTGCATCACTCCATAAGGGGACAAGGGAAGAGAGAGGAGGCAGGGAAAGGTGGAATGCAAGGAGAAACATCTAGCGGAAATATTGCACATCTAGATTTTCACGTGTGCCAAGTCTGAAACTTTGGTGGCCACTACAACAAACATTTTACTCGAACGACATTACTTAATTGCTGCATGGCCATCATATGTATTTGGACCACAGTTGAATTAATCAAAATAGCGGCAATGCAAGGTGAAATTTTCCAAGTCCACAGTTCCTGTAGGGTACACTGCACACCAAGAGTGTCACTCAGAACTTCATGTGGTGCACAATTTTCCAATCATTTAAACAAATAGTCAGAAAATCATGTGTCTAAATTTCAAGCACCCATTGAAAACAAAGGTGGAAAAAACTATCCCTCAAAATCCCCCTAAAGGTTATTTCTCATTCCAAGTATTTCCTATGGCAATTAATTATGAAGAAAATATCAATGAAAGTTGTTACAAAAAAGATTTCTTATCACTCGCACAGGACAGACTGGCAGTAGGTAGGAGTGCAAGAAGATAAAGGCAAAAATGGGAAACCCAAGCTCAATTTCAAAATGGTGCCCTTCCCCCCTTCACTTATACAGCAAATGATAAAGTATTCTTTAACTATTACCAGATTCTCCAACCTAGAAGTGTACAATGATCTTCGGTATAATAAAAATAGATGATTTTCTTTACCCTGACTATGGAAATACAACATATTATATAACTGAAGTGTATTATATAATTGATCAGTCATCTCAGCTCCAGGACATCACTGCAAGAGTCCCTCAGGGTATTGTCCTAGTCCCAAACATCTTGATCTGCTTCATCAATGACCTCCCTTCCATCATAACATCAGAAGTGGGAATGTCCACTGATGATTGCACAATGCTCAGTACCATTCGCGATTCCTCAGATACTGAAGAAATCCATGTCCAAGTGCAGCAAGACCCGGACAATATCCAGGTTTGGGCCAACAAGTGGCAAGTAAGGTTCACACCACACAAGTGTCAGGCAACACCATCTCCAACAAGAGAGAATCCAAACATCACCCCTTGATGTTCAATGGCATAACCATCACTGAATCCCCCACTATCAACATCTTGAGGGTTACTATTGACCAGAAACTGAACTGAACTAGCCATATAAATACTGTGGCTACATGAGCAGGTCAGAGGCTAGGAATCATGCGACGTGTAACTCACCTCCTGACCTCCCAAAGCCTGTCCACAATCTACAAGGCACAAGTCAAGAGTGCGATGGAATACTCCCCACTTGCCTAGGTGAGTGCAGCTCCCACAACACAAGAAGCTGGACACCATCCAGGACAAAGCAGTCTGCTTGATTGGCACCACATCCACAAACATTCACTCCCTCCACCACCAACAGACCGTAGCAGCAGTGTGTACCATCTACAAGATGCACTGCAGGAATTCACAAGGCTCGTTAAACAACATCTTCCAAACCCACGGCCACTACCACCTAGAAGGACAAGGGCAGCAGATAGATAGGAACATCATCACCTGGAAGATCCCCTCCAAGTCACTCACCATCCTGACTTGGAAATATATTGCTGTTCCTTCACTGTCGCTGGGTCAAAATCCTGTAACTCCCTTCCCAACAGCACTGTGGATGTACCTACACCATTTGGACTGCAGTGGTTCAAGAAGGCAGCTCACCAACACCTTCTCAAGAGCAACTAGGTATGGACAATAAATACTGGCCCAGCCAGCGAAGCCCATATCCCGTGAATGAATTTTTAAAAAACTTGTATCTATAGGCAAAGTTCCACAGTCTCAAATTTCTGATTTTATAAAAGAATCTCCCTTCACAACCACCCACAACTCTAGACTATGGAAATGGAACTAACAAAGAATGCAGTTCTGACAAAGGGTCACCGACCTGAAATGTTAACTCTGCTTCTCTCTCCATAGATGGTGCCAGACCTGCTGAGTATTTCCAGCAATTTCTGCTTTAATAACAAAAAATACAATCTGGACAGTGCTATAGTGGGAGTTGCTATTGTCAGCTTTTCTTTTTCATTCAATTAAAACATGTTTTATGGCAGTTAATTTCTGAAGAAATACATCTGAAAGTTGATTAAAAAAAGAAATGCCATTAACTGCACAGTATAGAATGACAGGGTGCTAGATGAGGGGTGGCAGAGAAAAAAAAGGGGAAAAGACAGACAAACCCACAAATGGGAAACCCAAGATCAATTTTGAATTAGTGTCCCCCATCCACACCACATCCCACTTCCCCATTTAATAAGGATACTCTAATATAATTCAAGAACTGTAATCTAATGTAAAGCATACTGATTTTAATATTGGATCTAAAGAAACAAATCATATATTCTAGATTCTGAAATACTTACTTAGCAGTATGTTCAGTGGCTTAAACTGCTCAGGCTTTATTTTTATTAACTGAGATTTCACAGCTCTGAAATACACACTTTGCAATCATATTTATTCACTTTTTTAAAAAATCCATTCATAGGATGCGAGTCTTGCTGGCATTTATTGTCCATCCCTAATTGCCCTTAAGAAGGTAATAGTGAGCATAATCATTCATCCCATCATTCTCTACTATATTTAAGACTGCTGTCCAAATAAAAAAGACAGAGTTTGGATTATCTTTCTAAGTTTATAATCATCACCAGAGTATCTAGCAATGCTATTATCACAGACTTTATTTATTATACTGGCTATAACAATGGCAGGGCATTCTTTATTTCCTTTATGGTTGACATTTATATAAAAGTATTCTTAAAATACATCATACCAAAAAGTCCCAGCTTTGATTCTCATCTCTTCTAAGTCAACAAAGCCCAGTTGGGATGTAGTAATGGTTTCTGTCCCCAATTAACAGATCTGAACAGTCCATCAGAACTATGTATATAGATATTAATTAGTAGGCATTGGAAAGCCATTTGATTTTGATTGCTGCACCCCAGTCTGACTCACAAAAAACAGTCTCTGAGGGAAATAGTGGAAAGCAACTAGGAACTGTAAAAATGTCCCCTGGCAAGATTCTACATTAAGAAATAAGAGGTTAAGAAAATGATGGGGAGAGCAGAAAATTAAGATTCAAAGATCTAGTTCAGCCTACCTTTTCTCTTCTCCATTTAGTATTTCAGCACTTTGAATTTCAGCACGCTGAATTTTTAAGTCTGCCAACTGCAATCTCCAGTGAACAAATGAAAATAGTGCTTTGAGATTGTGCTGGTTCATGATAATAAAGATTTAAAGCTAATTCTGGGTCTAATACCTAAATTATAATTTCATCCTTTTCATGGTCCTCAGATTCAAATTTTATATAATTTAAAATTAAAAATTCAGTGACCCTTCCACTTAGGAGAGTACAATGTCAAGATTAATGATTGAGAGTAAATAATTTAGTTTTTAACAAACAAAGAACATAGGTTTTCAAATTATTATTACGTCTCCAATATACACCTCAAAAACTCTGAAGCAATCAATGTTCAACCTTTTTAAAAGAAAACTAAAAATAGTAACATCTGTGAGCCTTCAGGCCATTTGAAAGTCCTCCAGAATGCCTTAACACTAACCTTTCACACAGCAAGCCAGAGGTAAGAAAAGAGCAGACACACTAAATGTGAAATGAATGCCAGAAAACTCGGTTCAATGACCATAGCCATTAACAGCTGTTTATCAAAGCAGCAAACTACAATTGCCTTTCCCACAGATAGTTCATCAGCAAAATAATCACTACCAGCATTGAAACATACAATTGCACAACACAAATTCTCCTTGAATTTATCTGAACTCCTCATAACCCTAACTCAGACATTCTATACTGATACTATCCTGCATGTAGATTTATAAATAAAAAGCATACAGTAAGAGTGTCACAAGGCAGTCAGTAAATACAATGTAATAAACTGAAAAATAATATGCAAGAAAACTAATGAGGGAAGGAATTCTAAAAGCAGAGTACGAACACAATTTCCAACACATTTGGAGATGTACAAATAGAATATAAATCATAATAATAGGAACTTTTATTTGACTAAAATTAATCAAGAGAGTAACATGCACATATATACTTCAGAACTAAGAAATGGTTTAAGTTAAACATGCATACCATTCCAGTCATGTTCAGTAGCCTGGAAAACCTTAAGACTATCATAACTTACTGAAAAGAAAGGCATGCTGTCGAAATTTTTCATCTTGCGCTCATCAGGACAGGTGCAAGAATGCCAAATTCCAAAGGGGGCAGCAATTTCTACTGCATGAAAAAAAGGGGTGCTGAGTGGTTGGCAAGTTGGCTCTGATTGGTCATGATGTTACCATGGCAAGTGCACCATAGGGAAACATTAGATGCAATTCTATGATTGGGCAGCACTTGCTGAAGAATTACAGTAACAACCAATTTAAGTTCAGTCAGGCTTACAATGTAGCTTATTTACACTTGCCAGAAGCTACATATGCAGGTACCTGTCCTCTGCAGGCAAAAGGAATATGTCCAGACATTGCACCTTTTTTGAATTAAAAAAAGTATGGGGGAAAATAGCTCCCTGGTGTATTTGCCATGGCAATGTCTGAACCAGAGTTGACATGCCAACCAATCAGCACCACTTTTCGCATGCAATATAAATTGTTGTTCCCTTTGAAATTTGGCATTCTTCAGTCTGTTCTGATGAGTACAAGATGAAAAACTTTGACAGCATGCCTCTTTTATCAGCAATACTAAAGTTCTGTACTACCAAGCGACTAACTATCATAAATGCACAGTTGGAACAGATGAATGCAATTTGTATATCTGGGTGAGATACAAGTCTTTCCATTTTTCCTCTGTTTTCCCTTGGCCCAGTCTTGTTCCCAGGCTTTTTAAATTGATGGCAAACATGAAGCATGGGGTGAAGCTACGGATGCTTGTTGGGGCTGGAGGTACAGTTTCAGTGGGGCTTGCTCACATTTGAAGTGTGGCCAGGTCCTTGAGGGAGAGTTGACTTTAAGCTAAAAGTACTATTTATGTTTGGCATGGTGCAATTTGTATACCAAATCTTTGACAAAGCTAACTTTAGCCACGATCAAGGAAGTGGCCCAGCCTGAAGAAGTCTTTTTTATCCCAGCTGAATTCACCTTTGGTGAATGTGTACATAAATTCTCCATAGCACCAGAGAGGAAAAGATTGATAGAGTGAGTGAGACACAGACTTCTTTTCGGGCCAATAGTGTTGTTGCTTAAATAGGGTGGTTTCAGCCTTACAATAGAGCCCCAAATAAGGCCAATAAGTGCAAGCTGTAGGTGGCTGTTAATCCAGCAATAGTTTGCGTCGGGTGGCTACATTCATTGATCTCAGTTGCTAGGCTAGTTTCATGCTAGGCTTCCAACTTTGTGGCTCCTGGTCTTTCTAGTTTTGCATTGCTATATGTTTTTGATGAAGGAGTGGATAATATACAGTCCCAAAATAGCTTTAGTTGCTTCCCAGTGCTGGAGAGGTTATCTTCACCTATGACTCCATGGGGTAGACAGAGTGTGGGATGTAGACACTGGTACTGGGGAGAATAGGGTATGAAATACACAATCAAAGATAGCAAAGAGTTATATGGCAGAACTAGTCTTATGTTGAAGCAGGTACATCTACTCAAAATAATTGATTATGGAGAATCAAAAAAGCAAATCGCAAATGCTGCAAATCTGAAGTAGAAACAGAAAATGCTACAAAAGCTCAGCAGGTCACACAGCATCTGTGGAGAATCAGATTAATGTTTCAAGCTGATGATCTTTCATCAAGACTGAGAAAGGTTAGAGATGAACAGTAATAGATTGGAAGCAGGTAAAAGGGAGGAAGGTGTGAAAAAGAAAAGGGAAGGACTGTGATCGGGTAGGAGGCAGGAGACATGAAATGACCAAAGGGTTGGTGGTACAAGGCCAGAGGGAGTGATAATGGAACAGAACAAAAAAAAGTGTCCAGTGGAGGTGTGATGTGCTCTTCAAAGCAAAACATGAGAAAACAAGAGTAGAAACAATAGGAAAGAAAAAAGCAAATTGGGTGCAGAGGTTACGATCTGAAATTATTGAATTCAATGTTGAGTACAGAAGATTGCAAAGGCCTAATCAAAAAATGAAGTGCTGTTCTTTGACCTTGCAGTGAGGTTCATTGAAACACTGCAGAAGGCCGAGGACAAAGAGGTCAGGGCAGGAGCAAGATGGTAAATCAAAGTGACAAGCAACCAGAAGTTCAGGGTTATGCTTGCAGACTAAACAGAGAAGTTCCACAAAGTGGTCAACCAATCTCCATATGGTCTTCCCATTGTTCAACAGACTACATGGTGAGCAGTGAATACAGTACGCTAAATTGAAAGTACATATAAATCGTTGTTTCAACTGGAAGGAGTGTTTGAGTGAGGAAGGAGAAGGTAAAAGACAGTTATAGCAATGCCTGTGCTCGCATGGAAAGCTGCCATGGGGAGGGGAGGTGGTGCCAAAGTGGTTGAGGAGTGGACAAGGATGTTATGAAGGGAACGATCTTTTCAAAACACTGAAATGCAATGGAAGGGAAAGATGTGTTTGATAGTGGTGTCAAGCCAGGGGTGGCAGATATGCTGAAGGATGGTCCTTTGAATACAGAGGCTGTTGGGGTGGAGGGGTCAAGGGAAACTCTATCATGGTTCTGACAAGGAAAAAAAGGGCTGAGACCAGAAGTACAGAAAATGGGACAGGCAGTTAAGGGCCCAGTCAACCACAGTGGCAGGGGATGGGGAGTCCTTGGTTGAGGAAACAGAGTCACATCAGAAGTGCTGGTTTTGAAGACTGCATCATCAGAACTGATACAATGGAGATGGCAAAACTGAGAGCATACAATGGAATCTTTAAAGGAAGCAGACTATGAGGAAGTGTAGTCAAGGTACCTATGGGCATCACTGGAGTTGGTGAATATTTGTTAATTGTCTACATTTCCAGGGATAGGCTCGTAAGTCAAAGGAAGGGATGAGCCAGAAATGGACGATATGAAGGCTAGAGAAAGATTTTTATTATTCATTCAAGGTATGTGGGCATCGCTGGCTAGGCCAGCATTTATTGCCCATCCCTAATTCAGAGGGCATTTAAGAGTCAACCACATTGCTGCGGGTCTGGTGTCACATGTAGGACAGCAGATTTCCTTCCCTAAAGGATATTAGTGAACTAGATGGGTTTTTCCGACAATTGGCAAAGGTTTCATGGATATCATCAGACTTTTAATTCCAGATTTTTTTTTTATATATTGATTTCAAATTTCACCATCTGCCATGGCGGGATTTGAACCCAGGTCCCCAGAGCATTACCTTGGGTCTCTGGAATACTAGTCCAGTGACAATACCACTAGGCCACCACCAAGCAAAGTTTATGAAACTTTCCAATTCAAGGTGAGAACAGGAAATAGCACCGATTCAGTCAGCAATATACCAAAAAAAGAGGTGAGGGAGTGGGCCTTAATAGGATTGAACAAGGAATGTTCCGCAAAGCCACAAAAAGGCAGACAAAGCTAGGATCCATCTAGGTAGCCAAAGCAATACCATTTGTTTGGAGTAAGTGAACAGAGTTAAAGGAGAAGTTGTTCAACGTGAGAACAAACTCACCCAGGTAGCAGGGAATGGTTGGGCCTCCATTCAAGGAACAAACAGAGAGCCACAGACCATCATGGTGGGAGACTGAGGTGTAGAGAGATTGGACATCCTTCCATTCATCATAAGATCAGAAGTGGTGATGTTCACTGGTGATTACACAATGTTCAATTTGTGACTCCTCAGACACTGAAGCAGTCCATGTCCAAATGCAGCAAGACCTGGACAATATCCAGGCTTGGGATGACAAGTGACAATTAACATTCATGCCACACAAGTGCCAGTCAATGACCATCTCCAACAAGAAAGAATCTAACCATCACCCCTTGATATTCAAAGGCATTACTATCACTGAATCCCCCACTATCAACATCCTGGGGGCTGCCATTGGCCAGAAACTGAACTGGACTAGTCATATAAAATACTGTGGCTACAAGAGCAGGTCAGAGGCTAGGAATCCTGCAGTGAGTAACTTACCTCCTGACTCCCCAAAGCCTGTCCACTATCTACAAGGCACAAGTCAGGAGTGTGATGGAATACTCCCCAATTGCCTGGATGAATGCAGCTCCCACAACACTCAAGAAGCTTGTCACCATCCAGGACAAAGCAGCCCACTTGATTGGCATCCCATCAACAAACATTCACTCCTTGCACCACTGACAAACAGTGGCAGCGGTGTGTACCATCTACAAGATGCACTACAGAAACTCACCAACGCTCCTTAGGCAGCACCTTCAAACCAATGACCGCTACCATCTAGAAGGACAAAGGATAAATCGGAACACCACCACCTGCAAGATCCCCTCGAAGCCACTCATCACCCTGACTTGGAATTTTATCACCATTCCTTCACTGTCACTGGGTCAAAATCCTGGGACTCCCTCCCTAACAGCACTATAGGTGTACCTACATCAATTGGACTGCAGCGGTTCAAAAAGACAGCTCACCACCATCTTCTCAAGGGCCATTAGGAATGGGCAATAAATGCTCGCCTAGCCAGAAGCGCCCACAGCCCCTAAATGAATAAAAAAAGGTACGGAGGTAACATGTACACAAACAGATGAATGTAGTTCCAACAGTTACAAGCAATATCCCTAAACCACTGCAGCTAGAGGCTGCATGTGTAATATAAATGCTATTACCCAACGATAGGCTCCAGTATATGCTGAACATTCTTTGACAATTCAAGATGTCCAAGGAGCCCCAAAGAGTCAATGGGATTAAAAATTATGTATACAGAATACACTCAAATGCTTTCTTGCAAAAAAAAAGTAAAATATGGGCCAGAATTTCACGCTGCCCCGCTGGCGGATTTGTAGACAGTGGGTGGGGGGAGGAAGAAATTGAAATTGAAGGAATGGGATTCCCTCTGGGTTCCTACTCACCTTGACCTCATGGTGATTTTATGCTGAGCTGGGCAAGGCCTTAGGCGGGAAGCCCGCCCTTTGTCCAGTTGAGACACTTAAGTGGCCAATTGATGGTCACTTAAGGGCCGTTTCCCACCCAGTGTCAATTTTTAGACTGGTGGGAGGATTTACCTGGTGTGAGATGGTCCTGAAAAAGAATGGGCCTAGATCTCGGGCACCTCCATCAAAAGCCCCCTTCTGACTGCAAGAGCCCCCCCATCTTAGGTCCAGTGACCACTGGACCTCCCTCCCCCTTGGTCTTTCCAACACCCTGATCACCCCTCTTACACCACCCCCACTCCTGCCAGGCCTTCCCTAACCTCCCTGCCCAGGGGCCCCTTAAACATACCTTGTCCTGCGTTCCCAGGACTTAGGCTCAGGCATGTTGGTGCACTTCCTCTTCAGTCTACTATTGCAACTCTTGGTGCTGTAGGGATTGGAGAGCTGCTAGCCAATCAGGTTGACTGGCAGCCCTCTAAGGCGTGACTTCCACCGGAATGAGGGGCGGAAGTCCCGCCTGTCGCCACTTAACACTCATTTCAGCTTGAAATGGCGACAGAGCACTCTGAGTCAGCGGGAGACTCTTCAGATGGCGTGAAGGGAGACCCTGCCATCTGAAAAATTCAGGCCATAACGTTTCTTAAAATTTTCATCTGTGCCCAGTTAATACTGGATTTTAACAGACCCAGACACCTCTCTAATGAACTTTAAGAATAATTTTTACCATATGGGGATATTGGCTAGACAGACCATTAGAACTTCAAAGACTTGAGAAATGAAGTCATCTTTTGACATTATCTACATCCATCCACAGTTAATAACATATACAGAATCTCTGGTATATAAGCACACAATTTTAATACCTTCAAAACCAACATAATATACCTGCATCTATTTAAAAGAGCTTAAAAAAGCCAGATTTACACTTTAAAGCAGTACATAAACATATGTACAAGATCTCTACAGACATGATTCACTATGGAACTTTGATTATTTATTCAGGATATACAACTTTGCTTGTTTTGCAGACAACTTTGATCTGAACATTTGGCATTTTATTCCTCTGCATTTAGCTGCCACATCAGATGTTTCTACTGTAAGAAAAAAAGTTCAAAGCTCTAAACAGGGCTAGTACAAAGTTTCATAGATTACAAGCACAGTGGATCAACTATTTATCATTACATGAAGTGGCGCAAGTGGTGTAGCAAGTTGATGTCGTCAACATATGGTGGCAAGTAAAAGCAAAGGTTTCAGTCCCAAACATGTAATTTCCTAGCCTCGGGCTTATTACTAGGATGGGAGGGGGCAGTAAGGTACTAAGCCAAACAAGTCAGCATAGGATGATGGTTAAAAAGTGTTACTCCCTTGCCATTTTTGTGCACCTCACAGAAGCCAGTTCTAATCAGCAGAATTTGGAGCAGGTGACCCACCTAGCCTCTTGGCCACAGGTGCTGAGTGGAGTAAAATCTTAATGGGAAGAGTCCTCAAAAGACAAAAACATTCACAATTACAGGAAATTCAAGGATCCAAATGGTTACTTATCTAGGGCAAACAGATGCACTCTTCACAAGAAATGCTGACACAAGTTAAAAAGTGCGAGGCATTGGAAAACACTTGAAACAAGTCATATCATTCAGAATACAATCAAGACTAATGAAGAATATACTGACTTGCAGTTCATGCATCTGTCATTATTCAATTTTTGAGTAAGGTAGGTCTCATTTACATCATAAGAGTTTGCTAGCTACCTTCTGACTCAGGCAAATGATATTTAACCCCATAATACCTGGTTAAATTTACTTAGCACATCCATGTACATTAATTAGATACAAGATGAAAGGAAAAATGATTTTCACAAATATGATTTTCAGAGAAAAGAAAATACTCACACAAACCATCAACAAAATTGCCACAATATTTATAAACCCAAAACCGTTTCTTCTAAATAAAACATATTACAAAGCAAATAATGATAATTTTTAGTGCTTTAGGTCAATTGCAAAGTTTCAAAACATACTGATCATTAATCCCAAATGAACTACTTCTGTTACATTTGGCTAAACATTCTTCAAGATTAAAAAACAATGCAGACAGTATATTTCCTTGAGGTCTTCACTTTAATCAGTGAAAACCCATTGCAGAATTTCTAGTCTGTAATTCATATTGCAGCAATTTGAAGTAACTGTACTTGTGAATTAATATTTCAAGGAAAAAGCAATTAAAGAATGTCGATTCCTGTCACAAAACACGTGGTTTTGTTTTCTGCTCTTTTAACTCTGAATACAGAGGAGGAACAAGAAAAGGCTTGAACTCTGATCTAGTGCATATTACAAAGCAGCATTGTTCCAAGAGAAAGGCACTGGTGATTTTAAATAACTTGACATGGCTGCGCTTGCTCCCACTCATAACCAGAAAATATCACTCCCATACCATTACTTACTGAAACCATTAAACAGAACAAAACATTAGACAGCAACAGATCGTAAAACAAGAATGCAAATGCCAAAAGGCAAAAATTTAAAGCAAGACAAGGCTCGGTCATCAAAATCTATGAGGATGGCGACATTTATTTAATGCCATGTCAGAGCCTTAAATCAATTTGCCCTTAGTTTTCCTGCTCATGTTCTACCTCAAAGGCCTTGTGTTCCTGTATGTTAATCCTCTTAGTCACAAATGCATTATAATTAAAAGGAAATACTGTAGCCTCAATTTAGACTATGCAGACGCCACTGTCTCTTATGTTCTCTACTTCATACTTACTTGTGCCTCCACATAGGGTGGAATTCCAACGAGACAGAAAGCCACGCCATTCATCTGTGAGATGGTGTGCCTCCGAGTTTTCAGAATGTAGTAAAAAGCCACACAAATCTATATCCCAGCTCAGCTCTTAACTTGCAGTTAGTAGCCTCCCCCCTCCCCAGGCTAAAGCCGCCTATCTGCTCTGCGGAAGAGCATGCATTGGTCTTCTAATTATCATCCTGTCCACAGCCAAAGGGGAAAGCAGAATCAACTTCCAGTACTCTGCACCAGGGAATCTGTCAGAGCATTACAGTAGACGCAGAAAAACATTCAATACATTAAGCAAGTAAAAAAAATTTGTAGAGTAGCATGTTACTACTTTTGTCCCTTTTAGGCTTCTCTTATTTACAGAAAACTGTGATATTTGCTGGATCTCTTCTCTTTTTCTAAATCAGATCGAAAACATTACAGCTGTGATTTAAACAACAGTCTAGAGTGGGAAGAGGGGGAGGCTCCCTGCCAGTAAACATTCCAACTGACAGGGGAAGCATGTGACGGAAACGCTAGAACAGCACATGGACTAGAGACTGCACCCAAATCCTGTCTGCACAGTACAAAAGAGAGTGCAGGCAACCTAATAGAAAATAAATACATTGAAATCATGTCACCTGAAAAGGTTCATATTCAAACCTGGAATATAAAACCTCTGAATCTGCCTCTGATGAAAGCATATGACTGGAAGTAACAGAAAACTTGGAGAGAGAAACAAAACTTGCTAAAAATTGCCTTTTACTATAGAAACACAAAGCTAGTAATGATCTTTATTGAAATGATTTCAACAAACGTTTGCATTATACATCGGAAACAACGGGCTGGACTTTACCAACCTAGTCACTGTCCTGACACTGGAGTCATTTGAGGGTCAAGCAGCCGCATGGGCAGGTGGCAGGACTCCACCAGGAATCTTTCGATCTGTGACCAGTTAGAGTCCGGCTGTCAGGGGAGCCAGCCAATAACAGGTGCCTGACAGGAGAGTACTGTCAGAAAGTTTGCTGGCGCCATATCTTAAAGACCAGTCTCCAAACAAGCTGCACACAGAGGATGGAGGAAGGGGTGCAGCAGGAGTGAGCCTGTGGAGAAATGACAAGAGTGAGAGAAAGGTGCCATGTTTCAGTGATGTCTCTCGAAAAGCTCCAGCAACAGTGAGCAAGCAGAGAAAGGTTCTGTTCCCAGTAGACAGGAGGAGAAGGCTAGTAAGTCTGACGAAAGCAGCATGGTTAGAGGAGACCAAGGAAGTCAGCAGTTGTGGGGTAGTTGCACCAACATGGGTCCAGTGCCAGAAGCGATTCAATGACCTTGCAGTCTGGCAAGGTGAGTGGCATGCATGATGGCAAGGTGGCAGCCATGCTTGTCTTATATGACATCCCTGAAATATGAAGCAAGGTGGTTGGACCAGGCAAAGGGAATGACCACCACACACAATGAACCACAAAGCGGCCTCACATCGGAGAACCATGGTCAGTCAGAGGCGCTCATTGCTGTGACAATGGCCCCTTGCAGCAGGCCTCCAGGTGGCGGGATGATGGACATTTAAAGTAGCACAGTCTGAAGAGCACTGCTGGGCCATGAGACAAATGTGACAATCTGTATTTGTCATTGTAGGAGAAGCACACTCAATGCTAAGGAGGGGAAATGCACGGGAGGTGGTGTTCCATTTACCCTTGTAGTCACGTAGATGGAGGAGCACACGATGGAGATTGGATGGGTTGCAGCCCATCAGAAAGGGAAGTGTGGAGTTGAGAGCAAGAAAATGGTCACGGGCACCAAACCTTCTGTCTGATGAGTATTATCATTGGTGCTTCTGTGGCCTTGACCACAGGAAGCTCAACATCAAGGACAGAAACGGGGATTTGGGTGGCTGCTGAAGTCAACAGCATTCCTGCCTCTCAAGCAGGGCTAGTGGTGCAGTGCCACCAATAGCATCTGAACTATGAAAGAAAAGGAGCCACTACCTGAGGAGACAGTGTTGCATCAGTACAGCCGAACCTCCAGTAGCATAGATTCTGAAGTCAGTGGGCACTGACATGCTTTAAGAGTGGATGGCACCAGCTGGTGAGCACACTGTAGATGCACAGGAGTAGGTGGCAGAGACAACAATAGCTTCTGCCAGCCTTTGGAGTACTGAGGAAAGTCCTAGCAATGGTCAGCTTCCAGCAGTTGCCAGGTCTTGGGAGTTATTATTGAAGTAGGAGACACTGGAGCAGCAGCGTAAACATGCGGACATCTGTCGGAGTTCCGAGAGGCTGTTTGCTCCCATATGTGTGAGATGGAGGAGTCTGTCAATGACCATGAGTGACATATGAGTGAATTACCACAAAGAGTGGCAATCCTCATGGACAGCCACATGCAGCAGACCAAACGGATGCAGGAAATGTCTGGCAGCCACCACAGTATAGACTCATACATCGGCAGTGTTGAACACTGGCCCAGAGACACATGGGCCCATTTCCAGATAAGCTGGAGCATGCAGGTGGGGCTCGAAAAGTGGATGTCTGAAGGTTACTGGGGCTTTTCTCAAGGCATGTTGAGGGCAGAGCCTCAACCCCTTTGAGGGTGACAAGAACATTGCACGAAGCCCCAAGGAAAGTGGCAGCCCCTGAAGATGGCATAATCTGTGCCCAACCCTTCTAGGACTCAGTCACACAGAGGGGCTGTCCATTGCTGGCACCTTAAGCACCAGAGCATCAAGACCAACAGCCTGCTGCCACATCAGCTCTAGGTGCCAGGAGAGCATAACATAGGAGTACCTGGAAGCTTTTACATGAAGGGATGTAGTAGCTGTCACTGGGTGATATTTATTTCCTGAATGCCTCCATGTCAGATGAGGTAGTCTTTGCACAGATCAATAGCCATGGTCACTGGCACCTGCAGACGTATAAACAAATGGCCACTGGGTCTCGACAAGCGTCCCCCTCATCCTCCATGAAGGAGGCAACGGTGCACACAATGTAGTCACTGTTTCTAATGCAGCTCCTCTTTGATTCATCAGCTTGTACTGAACACACTAGTCCACTATGATGCCGGAGACTTTTGATGGGGTGTGTGGGGCTCTCTCAGATTTAAGCATCGGAACCACATTTTCAGAAGCCCAACTGCTTGTTTGATGGTGGCCCCTCTAGTTACAGGGCAACAATTGAACATTTCTCCTGCCCCTGTGTTGGGGTTCCGCACAGGTGTAAGCAGCCATGTCTTTTAATGGATTTGTCTTGACATCCAGGATTCTCCACAAAGAGGTTCAAATGGACTGAAGAGTTCACCTTGAAATATCTCAGGTTGTACAAGTCATATCAGCTTCCTGGGAACCTCAGACACAGCTGGAGGAACCTTCCTAAAAATAAATTACTCTTGGCTGCTCCAGAGAGCCTTGATGGCCATGTGTAGACAGTCCTGCTCCTGAGGGAATCCTGGTCCCAAGTACAATCTCCCTCTCAGCCTGACTGGCCCGATCAGTAAGAAACCTTGATGCATTCCCCTGCCCTCTGGCACAAGGCATCCATCACCTGCTTGATGCAGTAATAGGCTGCTGACTGAGAGATCCCACAATTGTCTCCAGACAATAGCTAAAATGATCACTCACTGCCACAGGCAATGGGTGGCTACCACATCCCAGTGACCTTCACTCCTCCAGCATTTCATATAGGTCAGCAACCACCAGTCTTGACAGATGCAGTCTTCAGAGGCACAGTGCTTCAAAATCTCCATAAAGCTAGGCTTTTAACTGTGGACCCTCTGAGCAGGGTAACACCTTCTTTGAACATTAGACTGTCTTATAGCCCCTATGTCCCCTCCTCATCCAATCACAGAATCATGCCATTATTCACCTCTGCTCCCTCCATGTGGCTGATGTAGCATCTTTCTTCCATTCCTGTCCTCATTGTAGGTGTCAAAATTGAGTGCAGAGAACCCATTTAACTTTGGAGTCCTCACTACACAATGGTTCTCCCCTTCGCATTGCCTGCAGTTGCTCCAGGAGACCAAAGAAACACCCTTCTACTTACAGTCCTCACCTGTGGCCTTAACAAACCCGCTAAAGGTCACAGCCTTCAATTCTTTGCCACCTGCCTGTTTGTAATGACAGCAGAATCAACAGCTATTAATTTTAGTCAACCCTGCTGGTGAGCCCTCACCTCCCTTGAGAGGGCAAGCTGCTAACACTCTGCACCCGGTACACACTATGGAAAATGGTAAAACCTGTGTATAATCATGGTGGTCAACTGGCTGTTTACACAATCTCAAACGGCTGCCTGCCACTGGCTTGCACGGTACCAATCCCACTGGTCAACCTCCCCAGGGCCAGGGAAATTTGGCCGGCAGCAGAAAGATGTCAGGGATCAGCTCCAACATGTTCCTCCACCATTTTACTGCCCTCGACCACCAAGCACCTGCTATAAGCCTATTATCATCGGGCTGGTAAAATTCCAAAGTTAACATAAACAGAACTATCTTTTTTTTTAAATGGGCTCTGAGTGAAAGAACAATGCACATGTAATACTCCAGTTCTAACTTCATTGGTACTAAACTGGGTCTCAGAGGTCTATTACAAAACTTCACAGGGTGAAATTCAATGCCATTCCCTTAAGTGAGTTTGAAGTAGGGGGCCATATAAATCAGGTGGTGGGTCAGATGGGTGCCTCTGCCCAATTAAATCTGGGACAGGAAGGCTCGTCGATGGCCTTCCAACCCTGCTGCCAATTGAGGCCCTTAAGTGGCCAATTAACACCACTCAAGAGTCTCATCCCACCATTGGTGTGCTTCAACCAGCCACAGGCGGGGGTCGCTCTCAGGAAGCCTGACCCTGTTGAGTTTGCTTGCAGGGGTCCTTGATCCCGAGGAAGGCCTGCCGCTGGTCACTTAAGTACCTGAGAAACACGATATGGCAGGCCTTCCCCAAGGAAGGCAGTGCAGGGCTCTCTCCGCTCTCCAGTCAGATGGCGAAAACCCCACTGCCTGCATTAAATGCCACCCCCACAGTAAGACTTGTTTTCTTGGAGCGAGTCACTCTTTTGCTTAAGAACATACCAACGTAGGCTAGTTCACAGATTTTATCCTGTATTTTCAAAGCTTTGAATGAAACATAAAACAATATTTGTAATAAACATATGATAAAATGTTTACTTAAACCTTATTTAATTCCATCCACTGTTAGTAATAGCAAAATGTAGAATGCTAAGTATTTTCTCTCGCATAATCCATTGGACTTCAGTCAGCTTACGTAAATGCATTTCAAATGCCAACATAAAGCTACATTACTTAAAGCACCTAACAGCACATTTGCAATAACGGTCCAAAATATACAGAACTCTAGGGAACAGCATACTGAATAAAAATAGGTCAAACTCTTCTGGTATCACACAATGACATCAGCTCAGTTCCATCTGCCCTAAGCATCACATTCCACAATCTAGATATATAAATCTATTTTTAATAGCTAAATCTGAATATACCAAGCCCCAAGTACAATAAATATCTATCACAATATCTATTCAGTACATAAAACAATAATTTTCTATTTACACCTATTCATTTTTTGTTTCAGGATACATTTGATGTAAGTTCCTGATTTTGCTCAGCTGCATTACTCACTGGGTGTTCCCTCAAGTTGCTGCACATAGATTTTGAATCATATCTCACATTGCTATTACAGTAAACGACCCATAAGTACCAAATTCAAATAAGGTTTAAAAATGCTATTTAAACCTTTCAATTGTAGTAAACTACAAAGATCGAGTTCTACCACTTTAAAGAAAAATTGATTCAAATAAAATCGGTATTATCTCCACCTGCTTGATACAAACACACAAATATTTGAAAGTGACAGGAAAAGTTGATAAATCTGTCGAAGGCAAGCATACATGTACCTTGGCTTCATAAACAGAGGCATAGATTACAAATATAGTGAAGTTACGGTAAACGTTTATAAATCACTGTCAGCCTCAGATACATTATCTCAATCTGTGCACCACATTTGAGGAAGGATATCAAGCCCTTGAAAAGTTGCAAAGGAGAGTTAGCAGAATGGTATACAGGGATGACGGACTTCAGTTAATGTGGAAAGAGAAAATAAGCTGGGATTGTTCTCCCCAGAATGGAGAAGAACAAGAGGGCATACAAAAGGGTGTACAAAATTAAGTGGATCGGACGGTAAATAGGGAGAAACTTTTGGGTGGTTACCAAAGGACAAAAATTTAAGGTCATTGGCAAAAAATTCAAGAGGAAAATGAGAAGAAGTTTTTTATGCATCCAGTTGTTATGATTTATAATGTACAGCCTGAAAGTATAGTAGAAATATATTTAATAGTAATTTTCAAAAAGAGAATTGGATAAATATTCAAAAGGTCTTTCAAAAGAGCCAGCCCAGACACGATGGGCAAACAACCTGTTGTGCTGAATGACTTTATGGTTGTAACATCACAAACCGTGAATTTAAAACAACAGCCTATGCATGATTATTTTTTGTTATCGCAGAGCCATGAACAACATTGTAGATCATCCTGGACCACAAAGGTTGCACACCCCAACCTCAGGCTTCTTTACTCCATTATCAACCACATCCCTAAAATCCCATTTTTAGCCTCACTTTCAAGGGACTCAGTAAAATTGAGACCATCTATTCAGTTGCTCTGCTGCTTCTTCCCCCATCCCACCGAGCCAAATCCAGCCCCAGGCTCCCTGCTTCCCTATAGCCCTGAACTTGTTCCTCTCACTTCCATTTCTCACACTGAGTTTATCTCATCGTTGAGATTACTAATCATTCAATTTCCTTACTGGTCCCCTTACAAGATAATACTATGCTTGGCTTAAATAGCCAAGTGGTTATGGTACTGGGTTTGTAACCCTAAGATCAAGAGTTCAAATCTCACAATGGCAAACTATGAAACAATGTAACTTCATCTGAAACAGATGGAAACAGGTTTACTCAAAAAGAGTATCAAGAGTTCAAATCTCACAATGGCAAACTATGAAACAATGTAACTTCATCTGAAACAGATGGAAATGGGTTTGTACTCGAAAGAGTTACACTAGATTTTTGGGCTTGGCCTAAATAGCCAAGTGGTTATGGTATTGGGTTTGTAACCCCCAGATCAAGTGTTCAAATCTCACAATGGCAAACTATGGAACAATGTGACTTCATCTGAAACAGATGGAAACAGGTTTGTACTCGAAAGAGTATCAAGAGTTCAGGCTTGGCCTAAATAGCCAAGTGGTTATGGTACTGGGTTTGTAAACCCAAGATCAAGAGTTCAAATCTCACTATGGCAAATTATAAAAAGTTTGTAGTCGTGGTCGAGTGGTTAAGGCGATGGACTTGAAATTCGTTGGGGTTACCCCGGTTCAAATCCTGCTGACTACGTTTCCATTATTTCTGATTTAGCTTGGCCTAAATAGCCAAGTGGTTATGGTACTGGGTTTGTAACCCCAAGATCAAGAGTTCAAATCTCACAATGGCAAACTATGAAACAATGTAACTTCATCTGAAACAGATGGAAACAGGTTTACTCAAAAGAGTATCAAGAGTTCAAATCCCACAATGGCAAAACTATGAAATGGAAGATCAAGAGTTCAAATCTCACAATGGCAAACTATGAAACAATGTAACTTCATCTGAAACAGATGGAAACGTGTTTGTACTCGAAAGAGTTACTTGTAACATTTAACCGTCAGGAGTAGCAGCTATCGTCAGAGAGCCGCTGCTCAGGAATCTGCCCCTCCGTCCTTTTCAATGGTTGGCGGAGAGGAGGGCTGTGGCCGCAGGGGTGACCAGGATCGGGGACGTGCTGGGAGGCGGAGGACTGGGCTGGATGCTCCCGCAGGAGTTGGCGCGTCACGCGTCTGTGAGTGTCCAGGTCGCAGCCGATGCCATCCAAGACCTGAGAACAGTCATGCTCGGACCCAACGTTATTTTGGGTCTTGAGGTGGCCCAGGTGCGCGGTGGTCTTCCGTCTGAACGTTCCCCTGTTCAGACAGAATTCCACATTGGCCCCAAGCCCCGAACCCTCCCTCGGGTGCTGGTGCCCCGCAATATGAGCCGCCTCGGGGACATGCCCTCCGTGCCTTTTGGCACGGCAAAGAGGAGCTTTTTGTATGGACTGCTGCTGCACACCTTCCATTTTCTAACCCTTGTCCGTCGCCCGGACACGCCCTGGCGTGTCTTGTTGCCGTCCGGCGGCGGAGGCCCCCGATGGGAGGCCCTCTAAGGAGGTGTCCTCCCCCTTTCTATCGGGGACCTGAGTTGGAGGGTGTTGCATGCAGCAGTCCCGTATAATAAGAGGATGCATAGGTTCACGGACTCTCAGGACACGTGCCCTTTTTGCGATCTTGTGGAGTCCGTGGACCATGTATACGTAGGGTGTTGTAGGCTGCACTCCCTTTTTAGTTATTTGAAAAACCTTTTATTGATGTTTTGTTTGCACTTCAGCCCCACGCTCCTGATCTATGGGCACCCGGTGCGGAAGGGGGTCGGGAAGGAGGAGGACCTCCTCGTGAACCTGCTCCTGGGCCTGGCCAAATTGGCCATAAACAGGTCCAGGCAGCGTGTGATCGACGGGGGAGTCCCGCCCGATTGTTTGTCCCTCTTCCGCGGCTACGTTCGCTGCCGGATGTCCCTGGAGAGGGAGCACGCGGTGTCTGCTGACACGCTCGAGGCCTTCCGTGCTCGGTGGGCACCGCGGGGACTGGGGTGTTTTGTTGACCCCTTTAATCACATTTTGATTTAAAGTTTGTAAGGTTCCTTTAAATTTTTGTCCTTGGTTTTACGGCTGACCTGAATTAGGGGCTGTGCCTGATTTATCCCAAATTTGTTGATTTGGTTTAATTCTTTTCATTTAAAAGATTATCAAGAGTTCAAATCTCACAATGGCAAACTATGAAACAATGTAACTTCACCTGAAACAGATGGAAACGGGTTTGTACTCGAAAGAATTACAAGATAATACTATGCTTGGCCTAAATAGCCAAGTGGTAATGGTACTGGGTTTGTAACCCCAAGATCAAGAGTTCAAATCTCACAATGGCAAACTATGAAACAACGTAACTTCATCTGAAAAACAGATGGAAACGGGTTTGTACTCGAAAGGGTTGCTCGAAGGAGTTACAAGATAATACTATGCTTGGCCTAAGTAGCCAAGTGGTTATGGTACTGGGTTTGTAACCCCAAGATCAAGAGTTCAAATCTCACAATAGGAAACAATGTAACTTCATCTGAAACAGATGGAAACGGGTTTGTACTCGAAAGAGTTACAAGATAATACTGCAAATCACAGGCCAGAATTTTAAGTTGTTTGAGCAGGTGCATGCTCAACCTGACAGAGCACGAAATCACATGAGATGTCAGGCGCGTGTCCCAATGTCATCGCGCACTCACATGATATTTCGCTCAGCAGACGTGGTACTCAGAAGCATGCCCACCAACAATTAAGTGGGCAATTAACCCCATTAAAGAGTCAACTGAAAGCGATTTTACATGGCCCATCCACTTTTATGGTTGGCCAGTGAGACAGGCTTCACATTTTTGCTACAACCTCAATCCAGGGCGGGATGAAATGTCCAGGGTGAAATATAATAAAAGGAGATGTCAGGTGACTGAGGTTTTTTGAGTTCTACTGTCAGGTGCTTGAATGTGCTGCATAAACACAGTTTGCTGCTTTTCTTTTTCTTCTTATTTAATTTGTACAGGTCTGGTGCTCCCTGATGCAGCTCCGCTGTAGCTGTCTGCCTTCAGGGAGCTCACTAGAAATGCCACTCACACCCTCACTATTCTCGGTGCCCACCCTCTTCCTGTCACCCCCTGACAGCGCCGAACTTTTCTCAGGGCACATTTCACACTGCCCATTAATTGGCCAGCCAGCATGAAATTGTGGTTGGGGGCCGATTGCGGAAGGAAGCACATTTCACGTTCACTTCCAGGCCCACCAATTGTGTGCGCACGGCGAGCCAGGCCATTGATTCTCATCAGATATTGTCTCCCTTCCTTCCTTTCAAAACTGCCATTTTTACCATCCTTTCTCCTTTACCCTAAAGCCCTCTGGCCTTGCAACCTGACTTATAATCTCTCTTTCCTCCCCAAACAAATTTTGCCCAACTACTTTGGACAGGACAGAGCAGAACAGAGAGAGAAACTGCATAATCCATATTGCATACATAGTAAAATGCATGTCCTGAACAAATAAAATTTGATTTATGAAATAGTGTTACATAATTATTTTCCTTTCAATTTAGTTCAATCACAACATTCACATTTTGAAATCGGGATAAAACGTGATATTTTAGCTACTGCCAATGATGCAGTTTGACTCTAAATAGAGCTGTCGGAGGAGTCCCCCAGGTCAAACCATGGTCTCCTGCAATTTCAAACTCATTATGTAATGTAATTAATCAAATGCTGATCTTTGTACAGCGGTGGCAACAAATTTAAAAAATAATTAATATTTTCTTGTAGTTTTGATATTTTTGCTAGTTTTGCTTAATTAAGAGAACGTGTATTAATCCTTTGAATTAATTTCTCTGAATGCACTGTATGCACTAAGCAGGGTAATGGTTAAAACAATATACACACCTTAATTTTAGCTTCTAAATCCAACCCAACACCCATGTGCCATAATTTAATACAGTAAAACAGTGTGCACTGAAATATGGATGAATCATGTTGAAAATCTGAATGTTACACTCTAAATCATTGCGAATGATGTTGGTTTAATTGATTCTCCGATTTGTCCATTTCAAAAAAAAACAAAAATTATGTTTAATGCAGTATTTTGTTGTAAGTTCTAATAATTACTAACTTTTTGAACATTAATTTTGATTATGATACTAAACAGGTGCTACTGGGATTCCAACATCCCAGAAAAGAATTAACAGTTCATGTTCCAGTCAGAGCATTTCATAAGCTTTATGAATCATACATTAGAATTAATGTGACAGCTAGCTCTCAACTGGGCATCAAATTGTCAAAAGACTCAATCCCAACAAACCGACTCAAATTCCAGTCTACTCAAAATGAACTAACGATCAATATTACTAGCACAACACAATAGCTTTAAACCCAATACTAACATAGTTTGGTATTGTTCAGGGTGAGATGGTGGCATAGTGGTAACATCACTGGATTGGTAATCCAGAGGCCCAGGCTAATGCCCAGGGGGCATGGGTTCAAATCCAATGATGGCAGGTGGTGGAATTTAAATTCAATTAATAAAGCTGGAACATAAAACTAGTCTCAGCAATGCTGACCATGAAACAACTATTGACGGTCCTAAAAACCTCAGTCTTATAGAGAAGGAAAGCTGCCATAGAAACATAGAAAAAAAAATGCTCATTTGAGCCTGCTCCGCCATTCAATATGATCATTGCTGATCCTTTATCTCAATGCCACACTCCCACTCTCTCCCCATACCCCTTGATGCCTTTAGAATCTATAAATATATTGATTTCCTTCTTAAATATACACAACCCTCTGTAGTAGAAAATTCCATAGGTTCACCACCCTCTGAGTAAAGAGGTTTCTCCTCATCTCAGTCCTAAATGGCCTACCCCGTATCCTTGTGACCCCATGTTCTTGATCCCCCCCCCACCCCAGCCAGAGGAAACATCATCCCTGCATCTATCCTTATCTGGTCTTACCAGACCCACAGTAATGTGGTTGTCTCTTAACTTCCATCCGAAATGGCCTAGCAAGTTACTCAGTTCAAGGGCAATTAGGGTTGAGCAACAAATGCTAACCTTCCCAGCGACACCCACATCCCATGAAAAAATGAAGAAAAAATGTTGTATTGTTCTCTATAGTTCAAGTAAGATCCCATTAAATTGCAAAATAGCAAATGTAACTCTTTTATTCAAAAAGGGAGACAGAAAGCAGGAACCTCAGGTCAGTTAACCTAAAATCTGTCATAGTGAAAATTATTAAAGACATTATAGCAGAGCACTTTGCTTGATCACCTTCAATTTACCTGAGCCAACATGGCTTTGAGACAGGGAAATCATGTTTAACCAATTTATTGAAGTTCTTTGAAGAAGAAACATATGCTGTTGATAAAAGAGGAACCAGTGGATGTACTGTACTTAGATTTCCAGAAGGCATTTGATAAGGCGCCACATCAAAGCTTATTGCGAAAAATAAAAGCTCATGGTGTAGGTAGCTCATGGAAACATATTGGCAAAGATAGAAGGTTGGCTAGCTAACAAGAAACAAAGTAGGCATAAATGGGTCATTTTCTGGCTGGCAAGATGCAATGGGTGGTATGCCACAGGGATCAGTGCTGGGACCCCAACTTTTTACAATTTATTTTAAATGACTTGGATGAAGGGACCAAAGGTATGGTTGCTAAATTTGCTGATGATACAAAGATAGGTAGGAAAGTAAGTTGTGAAGAGGACATAACGAGGCTACAAAGGGATACAAAGGCTAAGTGAGTGGGCAAAGATCTGACAAATGGAGTATAATGTGGGAAAATGTGAAATTGCCCATTTTGAAAGGAAAAATAAAAAGGAAGCATTATGAGCACAGCCAGTGTTAACTGCTGTGGAAACCAAATCCCAGAGGGAAACTTGGCTTACAGGCCACAACCATTTTTTTTGTATTCTGATAACGAGAAGACAATGTACCAATCTCAGCAGTAAGAGGTCCAGTAAACTTTTGGGTTTTTAAAAAATTAAACATAAAAGTTTGATTAAAGAAAGAAAACTTAAGCACACAAGATGACAGTTATGCAATTACGACTAGTCTTACAAAACATTCCCCAAAACTCTCTACTTGGTCAAACCCACAAGTAAACACTTCCCAGGCAGCACTCCCTTATAGATATTTAAATAGGAAATCCAGTAATATTGCGCAAGGCAAACTGCGTAGCTTTAATAAAGGTGTACCACATGACCTTTACCCTTTTCCACTTTATGGTGGAATTCACTTCAGAATAAAACAGTTTGCTGCAGCCCAAGACTTCTCAACAGCTCCAGCTATCTCAAAACATCTAAAGCTTAACCACTCAACAGCTATTCCCAGTAACTGTAATATACCTTTTTTCTCTTTCATCTTCGCTTCATTGTTCTCATGCGTCACTTTGAAACTCAAGCCCTTCCAACAATAAAATCTTTCATGTTTCCATCTTGTCTTTACTTTTGGGTCAATAAAATATCATATCCCCACTAACTGTTTACCTACGAACTCTTGCAAGATGCAAACATTTTTATTGGTACCTCTAACTCCCCTTTGATATTCAAACAACGTCCCAACTTATCTAAAAATTTAAATGTTAGATCTAACCTATTTACTTGTGCCTCAACTTAACACCTTTATCCTTTTCATGTTTCCAAACCCCAGACAACCTCACTCCTTTCAACTCTGCCCAACTTAATTAAAAACACACACACAGCCTTATTTACAGAATAACACAATATACCACAAAATATTTTTTTCAAATAATATCCATTCTCACAGAAGCATATTATCTAAATGGTGAGAGAATTACAGTGCTCCGAGATGCAGAGGGATCTGGGTGCATGAGTCGCAAAATGTTAGCATGCGGGTGCAGCAAGTAATAAGGAAAGCTAATAGAATGATATTGTTTATTGCAGGGGACTTGAATACAACATAGGGAGTTCAGTTATACAGGGAATTGGTGAGACCATACCTGGAGTACCATTACAGCATTGGTCTCCTTATTTAAGGATGGATGTAAAATGCGTTAGAAGCAGCTCAGAGAAGGTTTACTACACTAATACCTGGAATGGAAGGATTGTCTTATGAGGAAAGGTTAGACAGGCTAGGCTTGTAACTGCTGGAGCTTAGAACAGTAAGAGGTGATCTGATTGAAACATATAAGATCCTGAGGTGTCTTGACAGGGTGGATGTGGAAAGGATGTTTCCTCTTTTGGGAGAATCTAGAACTAGGGGTCACTGTTTAAAGTGATGGGGCTGCTCATTTAAGACAGATGAGGAGAAATTTTTTCTCTGAGGGTCATGAGGCTTTGGAACTCTGCTTCCACCGATGAAACAGGCTCAAGCAGCCGAGTGGCCTATTCCAACTCTTAATTCATATGGTCGTATGTCTTACTGCAATTGTATGGAGCCTTAGTGAGACCACATCTGGAGTAGTGTGTGCAGTTTTGATCTTCAAGGAAAAATATACTTGCCATTGAGGGAGTGCAATGAAGGTTCACTGAATTAATTACTGGGATGGAGGGACTGTCCTATGAAGAAAGATTAAATATATTGGGCCTCTATTCTCTGGAGTTTAGAAGAATGAGAAGTGATCTCATTCAAATATACAAAACTCTTACAGGGCTCAACAGAGTAGATGCAGGATGGATGTTTCCCTTGGCTGGGGGGATCTAAAACCAAGGGACATAGTCTCAGGATAAGGGGCAGGCTATTTAAGACTGAGATAGAAGAGTTTCTTCACTCAGGGGGTGGTGAATCATTGGAATTCTCTGCCCCAGAGGGCTGTGGAGGCTCAGTTGTTGAGTATGTTCAAGACTGAGATTGATAGATTTCTGCATATTAAAAACATCAAGGGATACAGGGATAGTGCAGGAAATGGTATTGAAGTAGAAAATCAGCAATTATCTCATTGTCAATGTCAGAGCAGGCTCGAAGGGCTGAATGGCTACTCCTGCTCCTACTTCTTATGTTCTTAAAAAATATTTTCTATCAAGCAAGGCACAATATAGAAGTACACAAAAGAATAATATAGTGGTCTGTGGTGTGTGAATTTCCTAATTCACAGAGGTTACTCATTAGAGAAAGATTTTAAAGTATTTATTTTTCTATACTGTACTTCAATCTGACAGGATGGCCAGACTGGCAGACTGAAATCTCTGCTCACCTTCTGCACCTAACACTTCATATTGTCTTAATTTATCTCACAGAATAGGAAGAAAATAGACGAAAATGACAAGGGAAAGCATAAAATGGATGCTAATTTGCTAATTTAATATACATTATAATTACTGCATGTCAAAAGTCAACAAACACAACCAGGATTTACAAAGCATCCATGATAATCAGTGATTTGAATGTAATAATTAAATACTACTGACCTGTTCCAATAATTACAAAGAAAGAATTTGGAAAGTTAATCTTGCCAGCTATGTTACTGCCACCTTTCAGACAGCCTGAGAGAAAGTTGAATACTTCAATGTCTTTTGTATCCTACACAACAAAGCAACCATACAATGCATCCATGCCTTTGTTATCTCTGAACTTGACTATTCCAATACATACCTGGCTGACTTAACACCTTCCATGTACCACAAACTTGAGGTTATCCAAAACTCTGTTGTCGCTGCCTTAACTCACACCAAGGGCAGCATTTAATGGAAGCGACGGAATGCTCGCCTGTTGACTGGACAGCCAACAATAGCTCCACCTCACCTCTTTTCGGGGAGGCCCAAATAAGTACCAATTGGGCACTTAACTTGGCAGTGACAGACTTTCCCCAGGATCAAGGACTCCAGGAGTGGAAATTCCTTCCCCTCACCGAGAGCTGTCAGCCAATCAGAGACCACCAGCTAGCTTTTCCACCTTCCCGATGGCATGTCCCTCGATCAGGTGCTGAGTGTCCTTGAACGAGGGACACCCCCCTGGAAGCCTTCAAACAACCCCGACAGGGTTAACTTTTGGGGCTTCCCTTACAGCGAGTCCCCTGCCTGCTGTTGGGTGGATACCAGCGTGTAGTCAAGAAACAGGCCGAAGGATGTCAGAACAGAGGAAAGCAGCAAGGCTTAAGCCTCAACTACAGCAACTTTGAAGACACAGAATATACAGCAAAGAAGCTGTTGGTGCAACAGGGTGCCACTACAGCTTAATGGAAACGTCATCTTTGGAAGAACAGCGATACATGGAGATTTTAAAAGTTTAAATTTAAAACAATAGATGCAACAGTCAGTTGTTAATTTTAATTACAGCCTACTTCATAATTATCTAATTAAATTAGAAAAAAAAAGCTGATCTTGTCAGACCAAACTAGTCTTTTCAATCATAGAAGCGCAGTTCTACACACCACCATAAGTCCATTTCCACATGTTTCCCCATGCCAATGTTATTTTCCTCAAAACTGCCAGTTCCAACCCACAGCAGCCATTTCCTTATGGAGTTACTCAGGAAGTTTGAAATGTCAACAAACCCACCAATTAAACTTTAGATTTCAAATGTTGGAAATAGGTACATCAAGATTTAGTCATTTACTGTCCTGTCTCAACTCTGATCTTCCTGGTTCAGATGAAAATGTAGCTTTTATCACAATGTAGCTTAATTTTTGGAAACCAGTATCACATAAAATGAAATTAAAAACAGATTTTGAATAATGCTGAAAAAAGAGATGCGTCTAAGCTTTGCGTCTTGAACTCATCAGGACACTTCGCAAGAATACCAATATAAGAAAAAAACAATAAGTCTAATATTGCATCAGAGTTAAATTCACAATCATAATGAAACTTGTGTCCATGATTTTATGTATGTTAACCTTATATAGAACTTTGTTAGATCATATTTCAAGTACTGTTGTGCAGAGTTCTGGTCTCCATATTACATAAAGGATATAGAGGCACTTGAAAAGATGTAAAATGATAAGGATGATACAGGAACAGAGGAGTTATAATGATCAAGATTGAGATAATGAACAAGCCAAGGCTATATTTTCTTTAAAAAAAGAGTAACCCAATGGAAAATGATGAAGGGGATTGATAGGGTAGAAAAGAGAGAAAATGTTTTCACTTGTGGAAGATCCAAAAACGACCTAATGTTGGGAACTAAAGTTTGTTTAGGTAAGTTATATTTGTATTTGTGGGTGTTATAAATGAGGTATATCTTTATGTTAATTTGTATTTCTGCATGTGTGTGTTAAGAAAGGGAGAACTTGAGTTTTAGTTTCACCTTAAAAGATGAAAAGGGAGTTGAAACAAACACAAGGTAGGAAAAAAACTGCCTAGCAACAGGGGTCCAGAGAGAGAGGCCCCACACAGACACAAAGAAACTGAAAGCAGTTGGAGTTCAGTTGGTCATTCTGCTCTAAGGTGAAGGAAGCAGTGTATGTCTCTCGCTGACATACTGGCAGATTACTGAGGAGAATAAGTCTAAGAATCTTAGATTAGTTGCTCTAAAGTTAAAATAACAGTGAATGTCAAGTGAATTCTGGATCTCAAGGGAGATACCAGCAGTCTACTGGGAGAGGGAACTACAGGAGAGAGGTCCTAAAGGAAAAAGAGGAAGGCCCAAGAAGCCCTTACAGTTAAGTCAAAGGGCAAGGACAAGAATCTGGTAAAGTTCCTGTTAAGTGAAGGTAAGAGTGAGTAGCAGAGAAAGGCTGCAAGCTTAAAGGGAGAAAGCTGCAAGTTGGAGACCTAAAGCAAAATAGGCTTGTGAGAGGCCTGAAGATCCAAGAAAACAGCCAAAGTTCTGAAATTCTATTATAGGCATGTGAAGTAGTGGTGCTTTGTTGGCACAGCTGAGCATTTAAGAGTGTATATATGGAAGGCAAAGTCTGAATGCACACGGTGTTCAAGGGGGGGAGGAACATAGGAAGGAGAGTTCGGAACACTGTAGGTGGACCCTCGTATAAGGCGCCTGAGAGAAAGCATCGTTTTGGAGAAGATTCCAAAGCAGCTTCTTGGAGAGTGGAGATTGGAAACCCTTGTGTGAAAGACTGAGTTCAGTGAGACCAGTTAGCTCACAGTGTGACAAGCGTCTGGTGGGAGTTGATGAGAGATCCATAGCATCTGTGTGGGGGTGGCATCAGTCACTTGGTTTCAGAGTGTGGTGTGCCTGACCACAGGTTGCCTATTGGTTCACATGGTCTGAGTACTTACTGTGAACATTGGAGTATAAGATAGCTTTTGTAACTTGCATTATCCTTACAAATTTGTGTATATTTGTGAAGGTATAGTTGTGGGTGAAGGAGTATTGTAATATAGTTAATCTTTTCTTGTTTAATAAATGTTTTATTCTTTTGTTGCAAGAAGTGACTCAGTGCAGTAGCTGCCCTCCATGTTTCGAAACAAAAAATAAAAGTTAGGATTTAGCAAGCTGGGTTCCACTCTGGGATTTGGCTTGTCCAGTAGTTACATCAGCTGGGATCATAACACCAAACTGACATAAACTCTTTTATCCCACTTTGAAGGACAGGATACAGAAGGTGATCTGGCAGGAGCAGCCTAATTAATGATCAGAAATGGGAGGAGGATGTTGTGGCCAATGGGTTGGACAATGGTAAAGGCAGAGCCTGGGGGTCTTAGGGAATGAGCCCAATCAGTGCAAAAGGGTTGCCTCAAAGTATGGCAGCAATTGAACTGGTGACTCAGGGATCTTGTTGTGAGACATGGGGTATGGTAGTGGGGTGGAATAGTGATTGTGGGATTAGGAGCAGTGAGGAATAGTGGCAATGAGGACTGGGACACTAGAGTCTGGGAACAGTAGTGGAAAAGGATGCTGAAGTGTGGCAGCATTGTAAAGATGCAAGGTAGGAGTAGTCTCAGGCGTGTTGAGATTTAGGTATATTGACTTGATGGAAGACATTTCTGATGCTTGGGAACTATCTTAAAAAAAGAACACAGGAGAGCTCTGGAAGTACTAAGAGTCATATTATTGAGGAGAGTTAGAAGAAATGGATGTGAATCATATTTGACAGAGGGTAACGGATATTGCGAAATGATAGGAAGTTGAGGATAAGCAAGAAGTATGAAGGGTGGCTGTAAACACTTGGGTAATAAGCTTGGAGTCACGAAGATTGGCAATGTGGGCAGTAATTAATTGTGGACAGTGGGGATCAGACAATTGGGGAGGTTTGAAATGACTGAGCTGTTGGGCGGGAGCATGTAAGAAAGAAAAGGGAACAGGCAAGACTGTTAGCCAGCTAGGTACTGGGACTTTTTACGAGGGCAAAGAGAGTGGAACTTGGTGGGTGGGGGGGAGGGGTTTGGTGGTGGGAAAGAACAACAGGAGCTGAACTTGGAGGAAAAGCAACACAATAGCCAGACTTTGCGGGGTTTTTGACAGCAGACTGTCATTACCTAGATAAAAACAAAAAACTGTGGATGCTGGAAATCCAAAACAAAACAAAAACAGAATTACCTGGAAAAACTCAGCAGGTCTGACAGCATCGGCGGAGAAGAAAGAGTTGACGTTTCGAGTCCTCATGACCCTTCAACAGAACTGAGAACTCGAAACGTCAACTCTTTTCTTCTCTGCCGATGCTGCCAGACCTGCTGAGTTTTTCCAGGTAATTCTGTTTTTGTTTTGTTTTGGACTGTCATTACCTGTTCATTGTTCCATCACAGGCTGCGCTTTCCCCCTTCCCCCAAAGGTCCACAAAGCAGGTAACTGCAAACTGAAATTGATCATGCCAGTGTTTCCCTGAAACTACTGAATCAGGTCACTGGAGTTAATTCCAATCAGCTGATTAACTGTATATATTGAAGCTGTCTGTGCATGCTTGTCAGAACTTCAAGGGTGTATTACACGTACTTCAGATTAGTGTTTCTTATAAATAAGGGTATTGGAGGGCTGTTCAAAACTACAAAGATGGGCTCGCTCTTTAGATGAGTTCAGAGTCTGGGTTTACAATGTTACCTGTCAAATTTCATCCAGTGCTATGATCATATTACCATACAAGAAGTGATTAGTCCAAAGATAGATATATTTGTCCTTTGATGTTTCATCTGTTTTTTTAATCATAAAAATAATGTGACTGATCAGTTTTTAGTTAAACCTTGCTCCATTTCCATTTTCCTGAGTCATCATACAAAATATACCACTCCCAACTCGAAGGACGAGCTACCCAAAAATTTGCTATTATCCTTCTGTGGTTAATCACTAGAAGTACTTTCCCTCCAATTCTCCCTCCCCCTCTGAACAATAGTGACAGCCTCAAAAGCTCTGTCCTACAGATGAGATAATAAGCAAATAAATTGGCCTCCAGGTGGTAATTGGCTTGGATTGAGCACAACAGGTACCAGGCCTGCTCTACTCAATTCTTCAGCGGCTGTTACCGATGTGTAAATTTAAATATTACATAAAGCATTCTTCTGGAACTAGGAGGAGCAGAAGTGCTTCCCCAACTCTGCAATCCACATGACCAGCCCCTCCACTTGTCATTTGTGGAGCTCACTAATTTCCACCCTAATGGATACTTTTGACTCATATTGAAGTTAAAGTTAAAAGACATTTTGGATACAACTCCAGCCATATCAGGCTTACCTGTACACAAACATTCCCTCTATTGGCATTTTGAGAGATTTGCTGGAAAATTCTGTCTTCTCTCGAATTGTGCCTTTAGGAATGCCAAACATCACAGGCAAGATAATAAAAGTGGAATTTCATTGTTCTATTACTTTCATCGGTTTCAAATCTAGTGTCGTATTCAGCTATGACACAACAGTTCCACAAATACAAGTTAAAAAGTTACTTTTAATTAGGTTCCCGAAGCTGATAAGCCACTAAAGCAAATCTACAAATTTGATGAAAGAAACAAGTTTTTAAAGAAAAATGCACAGTTAACATTTATTGCTGTTCCCTAGTTGCCCTCCGAAGATAGTGACGCACTTTCTTGGATCACTGAACTCAGTATGGTGCAGATGGCCTCACAACGCCATTTTGCAGCAGTCTGTTTCAGCTTGCTTGGCCACTTCAGAGGGCAGTCATTTATGTTGGTGTGAATTTGAATCAAGATTTCCCTTCCATAAAGAATATCAATGAACTTGTTGGGTTTGTACAAGAAAACAACAGCTTCAATGGTCACTTCTACTGTCCCACCTTTTTAGTTCCAGATTCTTTTTACACAAACTAAAATTCTTAACCTGGCAAAGTGGGATGATGACTCATGTTCTCAATTGTTCATCCAAGCCTCTAGATTAGTGGTCCAATAAATAACTAGTACACCACCACAACCCATAAATATGATCATTTAGGAGGTGCATGGTCAACAAAAAAATGGAGCATACCAACAACATTTAACATTTTTGGGAGTGGGGGTGGGGAGATTTATAAATGGCAACTACAAATTATAAAGTGGCAGTTAATTCAGCATATTAGAGTCCATGACTGAATTAAAAATGGCTTCAGAGCATGAGCAATTTTTGTTTAACACCAAATTCTCTTCAGTTTATTTTAATCTCTCTTTCACTTCAATGGGATAAAATTAGAGTGAGCTGTTCACCTTATAAAGTACATTCATCTTCAGTTCCAAAGCATAATGTGATAGGAAAACAATGATGGTCTTTGCAAATTCTTAATTCATGCCTAATTTCGAATAAATAAATAAATTTGCCTTCCACATAAAGCAGGAACAATAGGCTACTGATGGTGAGAATACAATTATTCTGGTGAACCTTTATAAAGCATTGGTTCAGCCTCAACTGGAGTATTGTCTCCAATTCTGGTAACTGCACTTTAAAAAGAACATGAATGCTTCAGAGAGGGTACAAAAAAGATTTACGAGATTGAAGTCCCTCATCCCTAGAACCATGGATAGATTGAAGAAGCTAGGGTTGTTCCCCTTAGAGAAGAAAAGGTAACAAGGGAATTTGATAGAGATGTACAAAATCATTAGGGGTCTGGACAGAGTAGATGGGATGAAACTGTTCCCATTGGTGGAAGGTCTGAGAACCCGGAGGACACTGATTTAAGGTGATTGGCGAAAGAACCAGAGGCGACATGAGGAAAAATGTTTTTACATAGCAAATGGTTAGGATCTTGAATGCAGAGTCTGAATCTACCTCACCACATGCTCAACTGTGACTGTCAAAAGGGAATTGGATATACACCCAAAGGGAAAAGAAAATTGCAAGGCAAAAGGGAAAAGGGCAGGGAGTGGGACTAGCTGAGTTGCTTTAAGAGAGCTGGCATACTTGACAGACTGAATGGCCTCCTTCTGTGCTGTAACCAATCTATGATTCCAGATCATGAAAAAATAAAGAAAGCCTAGGATGATGAAAGGCCATTTGGCCCAATGAAGCACATGCCCCTTTGATAACTTAATTTTCGTGACCCAGTATCAAGCTGCAACTCAAAAAGCCTCTAATATTTTGTCTCTTACCTTGCGTGGCAAATTATTCAAAAGAAACTTTGTGAAAATAAATTATTTTGAATATATTATGTTACAAAATATTCAATATTTTATATTACCTCAGTGAATGCCATCTCAAATGTTTACCCTCTAGATAAGCGAGTTTCTCTCATTTTTTCTCATAGCTCGTTTCTTTTACACCTGGGACCAGTGAATTCATTGCGATAGTGATCTTGTATTTTCATGACTGGAGAGCTTCTTCCCAAGACCTTCTGCAAATTGCCAAAATTAAATGCTTGTGTATATGCAAAGTTTTCTAAATACATGATTATCTTCAATCATGTGAGGTGTTTACCACGGCCAACGAATTTTGTCACTCAAAGCAGCCACCAGAGGCTGAAAGAAAATGAAATTGAAAACGACTGTTCCATAAACAGATAACCAACATAGCAATCCTTTGTTTACTCAACAGAATTCCAAGCAAAGTTTAAGAGAGCCCCATGCACTTCCCTACACAGCATACAAGAATCCCCATAGGAGATCTACAAATACAATTAAATAAGTCAACAGATGTAACAAAAAAAACCTAATAATCTACATTCAATGTCAGTACATCACATTCCTTGTACTTACCCCTAATGCTCCCTTTGATAGAACTGTAGTATGAACAACTGGTTTGAATTTTTCTATTCATACTAGCACAATGTGTCATGCATGATCCCTACATTCCAGAATTTCTGCTTCAAAGGAGAGCTAAAAATTCAACTCAGCACATCTGCTCTCTAACTGATGTTAGAGATTAGTATTACTTTAATAGACTAGATTTAAATGAAAATAATTATACTAACGGAAACAAATATATACCAAAGAAACAAGCTGGGACAAGGGTAGTTTCACTTGGCTTATTCAAAACATTCCTGTCACCCATGTCAATGTCTTGTCAATTACATTGTTAAGAGAAACAGTTGATGGTATTTGAACACAAAAAGGGGATAGCTGGGACACTGAGAAGTGTTGACTGGACAAAGTCAAACTCTGAGCAAGGAAATGCTCTGTCTTAGTTTTGACTTCAACTGGCTTGAGTCATGTTAATTGGTAGCAGAACATGGCTGGACTAAAGGTAAAATTGGAAACCAATTGTCAATCAGCGAGGACACAATGGGCCGTATGGCCTCCTCCTGTGCTGGAAACATCTATGAGTCTACTTTTCAGACAGAAGATTGCAATTGGAGTTACTTTGGAGAAGAATGGCTGAAATCAAGTCTAAAGTATCAGGGTATGATCTCCCTCTGTTGTTCTGTGAAGCTGAGCCCTATGACCAATGGAAGAATGAAATGGACATATGGACAAGGGTTACGCCCTTACCAAAGAAAAATCAAGGTATGGCCTTGGCACTTTTGCTTCAATCATGTGAGCAGATGTGAGGTGTTTACCACAGGCCAACGAATTATGCAGGATCAGGTACAAAGTATTTTTTGGAGCTAGAGACTCATCATTTGGACACTGAGGAAGGTTTAGATAATCTCTTAAAATTTATGGACAAAATTTATAAGAAAAACGATCTGTTAAATGCAGATGAAGCATGCTCAGATTTTGATAAATTTCGAAGGATGGACTATTATTCCAAAGAAGAATATATCATGGAATTTAACAGGTTATCTAACAGATTGCAGAAATTCTATTTGGAGATCCCTAATTCAGTGCTTGCTTTCAAATTATTGGATTGTCCTACAGTATCACAAGGATAGGCTCCTGGTTTTGACTGGAGTTAGATTCTCAGAAAGAGATGCACTTCTGGAACAGATGTCTAGAGTTTTAAAAAAAATTTGGGGGGAAACATTCATTTCCAGCCACTTCCATGGCACTAACGCAGTAACAAGATGGAGGATTCAATGTTGAAAGAGTTTTGAGACTGTTTAGATATGGGGCGCAAGCGTCAATATTAAAGAACCATCAGAAACAAAAGAAATGAGGTAGCTCTAACAGATGTCAAGAATTAGGGAATTATGGCAGGAGAATGAACCCCAGGAATAACGAAGGAATGGCAAATGATATTTCAGATGTCACTTGAAATATCATTATGCGATGAATTATCCAAAATGAAATAACAGCATTTGTGAAATATTGCATGACCAGGAAGGAAAAGATGATGATGATGCTGGTCAGTCAGAAGGAATTGTACACGTCACCAGAAGCTTTAATCTAGTAATGGGTATTCTAGTGCAGACTCATTCAATTGTGCTGTGCTAGACAGTGGGTGCATGTCCACAGTATGTGGAGTGGATTGGCTAAATTCTCTAAATACTAAAGACCAAAGTAAGGTTAAGGAATATGAAAGTTCTCCTTACTCCAGGTTCAACGATGATAACATGTTAAAATCACTTACGAGAGTAGTGATTCTGTGTAAAATAGCTAGGGTAAACCATGTTATCAGCACAGATGTAACGTCCAGTCAAATATCCTTACTGTTGTGGTAAACCAACTATGAAAAAGGCTCAAATGAAATTAGATATGGAACACGATAAGGCAATTGTTTTTGGGAAATCTGTAGATTTACAGTTTACACTACTGGGACATTATTGTATCCCCTTAACAAGGCCTAACATTTCTAATCACAATGTTGAAGTGCTGATAACATCAGGGGTAGAAGTTTAGAGGAAAAACGGCAAATTGTTTTAAAACTACATTGGTAGTTTATCCATCCAGCTTGTCATAGGTTAAAAACTATACCAAAGAATGCAGGGGTAATGGGCAATGAATATACTAAACTTATAGAAGATATCAGTAAGTGATATGTTGAAAAAAACATAGGAGAACACCATCACGACCTGTAGTAAGTCTCCCACTGACAACAGATTTCAATGAAATTGTTTCAATGGACTTGAAGGTATGGGACAAGGGCCAAAATATTTTTCTCTTGCACTTCATAGACATGGTAACAATATTCAGTACATCAACAGTAATATATAGTAACAACAAAAAGGTAATTGTGGACAAGATAATGGAAAAGTGGAGAGGAGCTGGACTGGGAGCGCTGACTACATTCCTAACTGACGGTGGAGGGGGGGGGGGTAATTTGCCTACGATGAATTTAAAGGTGTGTGAGAAACTACAAACATCATAGCAATGAACACAGCAGTGGAAAGTCTCTTTAGTGATGGGGTTTATGAAATAAATCATGCAGTAATTGATAAACCTTAGCTGACCAACCAAGCTATAAACTGACATCTGCCCTGGATTGGGCAGTCGACGCGAAGAATTCACTTCAAATGGGGCTACAGTCCCTATCAATTAGTTTATGGGAAAAGTCCAGATACACCTTCAGTGATGTGGGATCATCCCCTGGCCTTGGAAAGAACTGCGATTAGTTCAGTTTTTTCTGTGCATTTGAATGCCCTGCATGCAAGGAGAAAGGCATTTATCAAGGCTGAGGTTTTGGAGAAAATTTGGCGAGCCTTACGGCACTGCATAAGGCCCGACATAAACTTTAATCCAGAGGATATTGTATATTGCAAAAGAGAAGAGCAGAAAGAATGGAAAGGCTTGGGTAAGGTTATAGGCAGTGATGGTAAAATAGCAATTTTACAACATGGCAAATCAAACTGTTAAGGTACATTCTTCGAGGCTAATTGGCACTGATTATACATTTACAGAATCTGAACTGGTAATTGGAAGTAAAGAGGCACCCTGCACTTCACATACACAGATTATGGAAGATAAAGGGCTGAGTGAATATGAACATAGTAACACTGATGCACAGGATAAGGCTATTTATCCGAAAGGACAACTACCCAAAGTTGGCATTAGTGTAATATGTATGCCAGTAGGGGCCAGTGAATGGAAGGATGCCATCATTAAAGGGAGGGCAGGAAGATCCACCGGCAAATACAAACATTGGCTGAATGTGCAAGATGGTGGACAAACACCCGTGGATTGGCAAAATGAGGTAAAGATGTGGAAGGACAGAAAACACAGTGTGCATCTGAAAGTGGATCGGGAAGTAATCATGGCCCTAGGAAAAGATTGCGGACTTGCAAAAGGGACTCTGATTGTAGGAGGGAGAGACCATGTAGCAGTAGTCCAGAAAGAAATTGAAGGGCGAGTAGAGTTGTAGTTTGACAAGAACAAGGACCATAGAACAGGCTAGGAATGCTACTAGAATTAGAAGCCCTTATGATCAAGATGATTTAGTAGCTACTAATAAATTAAAAGATAAGTTGATAAAGGATGCCAAACAAGAGTTGGGAAGTTGGAAAGAATTTGGCGTATACACCGAAATGCCAGACAAGGGACAGCCAGCGTTATCACACAGGTGGATATACACAGAAAAAGTACTTCCTGATGGCACATATAAGGCTAAAGCTAGACTAATGTCTTGGGGTTTCAAAGAAAGGTTTGGTGATCAAGATGTCAGAGTGGACTCACTGCAGGAAAAAGTTGAGCTTGAATTTTGTCAGCCCTTTTAGCAACATATTCCTGGGAATGTAAATCGATTGATATAAAAGCTGCATTTTTTTTGCAGGATGAGAAATTTCAAAGGGAAGTATTTTTTAAACCACCTAAAGAGAGTGGTGATATAGAAGGGAAACTGTGAAAATTAATCAAGTGCGTTTATGGGCTGAATGATGCAACAAGGGCACTGTATTTCTCAGTTAGATCCATCCTGCTGAAAACTTGTTGGGGTCAGCTGAAAGCATACTCTGCAATGTTCTATCGGTATTACAAAGAGAAATTAGCAAGCACCTTTAAGATGCACCTTGATGATTTTCCCTGGGGAGGTTCTGCAGAATTTGAGCAATGGGTGACACATAAAATAAAGAAAGAATTTAAGGTCGGAATTCAAGCTTCAGGGGCCTTTAAATAAATAACATTAAACATTAAGCAGAATAAGTCAGCAGTGACCTTGAATCAATAATCTTAGCTAAAAAATATCAATCGCATCTCAATAAATCATGCCAGTCCTCACAAAAAGAGGATCTTACATCCAAGGAAGAAACAGAGCAATTAAGAAGTTTGATTGAACAGTTGAACCAGTTGTGTACTCAGACTAGGCCTAATGCCACTTATTACATATCGGAACAGAGTGCTACTATGAGAGGTGCCACAGTTGAGGAAGTTCTGAAAGCAAATCAAACATTAAAAGATTAAATTCAGGGAAATGAAGTTTCCAGCCTTGGGTAATCCAGAAAATATGAGGTTAATCATTTTTAGCAATGCTTCACATGCCAATCTTCCAGATGGATATTCTAACACAGCAGGGTTTATCATATTCTTGTTGGGAAAGAATAATACATGCTTATCCATTGGCCTGGAAAGCAAAAAGAAAATAAAAATGGTTGTTAAAAGCACCTTAGTTGCTGAAAAACACATTAGTAGGAGCAACAGATATAGGGGTGCACTTATCTAATATACTGAAGGAAATCCTATACAAGGGGCAATCTAAGAAAAGTTTGCCCATAGAATACTATGTGGATAATTGATCTCTTTTGTACAATGTTCATTCGACAAATGGTGTCACTGATAAAAGGTTGGGGATTGACGTTGCTGGCAAAGGAAATGTTGGCAAGAAGAAAGATTTCAAAAATAAAATGGGTGGATGCAAGTCACCAATTGTCAGAGTGTTTTAAGAAAGGTGCGTGCTCCAAGAAATTATTAGATGTACTGAAGGAGGGATGCATTGTATGATAATGAGGATATGGAAAGCCAATACTTTCTTTGATTGCTTCATGATTATTTATACATGGTAAAGAAGAAAAATATGTTTAAAGGGGGCATATGAGATCTATTAATGGTTGCCTGTACCATAATGTTAAACATAGATGAAAAGAAATATAATTTTGTTTCTTTTTGATAAGTTTTAAAAAGTGTTCTTAAGTTTTCAAAAGATTTAAAGAAAACAGGGATTAAGGAAAACAGGCAATGGGTAACTGAACACTAACAGGGGATAGCTGGGGCACTGGGTGTGGGTGAGGAGTGTTGATGCTGGACAAAGTCAATAAACTCTCTCAGCAAAGAAAGGCTTGGTCTCTTAATTTATTCAAGCCAGTTTTGATGAAGTCAACTGTTTAAACAATCTACACACACATTAGTATCATCTCTTTCCTGTTCACTAGAAGATCAAACAAAAGAAACTATTAAAGAGTGCAGAAAACATTTATGAGAATAATCCAGGGATGAAGTACTTCAGTTATGAAGATAGATTGGAGAAGTTAGGACTGTTTTCCTTAGAGAAAAGGGGGCTCAGAGGAGAATTGATAGAGGTATTTAAAATCATAATGGGTCTGGACAGAGTAGAAAGGGAGAAACTGTTCCCACTCGTGAAAACATAGAGAACAAGAGGGCATGGACTTACAGGGAGAAACTCAGACTCAGATGTTTACAGCACAGAAGGAGCCATTTGGCCCATTGTGTCCACGCCAGTCAACAAAGAATTGACAACACTAATCCCATTTTCCAGCACTTGGCCCATAGGCCTGGAGGCTATGGCAATACAATTGAATATCTAAATACTTCTTAAATGTTACAAGAGTTTCTGACTCAACCACCCTTTCAGGCAGTGAATTCCAGACTCCCACCACCCTCTGGGTGAAAACATTTCTCCTCAACTCCCTTCAGCCTTCTAACTCTTACATTAAATCTATGCCCCCTGGTTACTGACCCCTCCACTAATGGGAAAAATGCCTTTCTATGCCCCTCATAATCTTATACAGCTCTATCAGGATCCCCTCTCAACCTTTGCTACTCCAAGGAAAACCACTCCAACCTATCCAATCTTTCCTCATAGCTCAGACCCTCAGGCAACATCCTGGTAAATCTGCTCTGCACCCTCTCCAGTGCAATCACATCCTTCCTATAATGTGGTGACCAGAACTGCATGCAGTACTCTAGTTGTGGCCTAACCAGCATTTTATGCAGTTCCAGCATAACCTCAGTGCTCTTGTATACTATGCCTTGGCTAATAAAGGCAAGTATCCCATATGCCTGCTTAACCACCTTATCCACCTGCCCAGTTATCCTCAGGGATCCACGGATATGCACACCAACGTTCCTCTGATCTTCAGTACTTTTCAGGGTCCTATCCTTCATAGTGTAATCCCTTGCCTTGTTAGCCCTCCCCAAATGTATTGCCTCACACTTATCTAGGTTGAATTGCATTTGCCATTGCTCTGCCCACCTGACCAGTCCATTGATATCCTCCTGCAGTTTACGGCCATCCTCTTCACTATTTACCACCTTACCAATTTTCAGGTCATCCACGAACTTTTTGATCATACCCCCTACATTTAAGTCCAATTCACTTATGTACACCACAGACAGTAAGGGCCAGAGCACCAAGCCCTGCAAAACCCCACTGGAAACAGGCTTCCAATCATAGAAACATCCCTCCACCATTACCCTCTGCTTCCTGCCTCTCAGCCAATTTTGGATCCCATGTGCCATTTTGCCTTGGATCCCATGGGCTCTTACGTTCTTGACCAGTCTGCCATGAGGGACCTTATCAAAAGCATTGCTAAAGTCCATGTAGACCACATCAAATGTAGTAAACTCATCAATATTCCTGGTTACCTCCTCAAAAAATTTGGTCAAATTTGTCAAACATGATCTTCCCTTAACAAATCTATGCTGACTATCCCGGATTAATCCATGTCTCTCCAACTGCAGATATATTTTGTCCCTCAGAATTCTTTCGAATAACTTCCCCACCACCTAGGTTAGACTGACTGGCCCGTAATTTCCTGGTCTATCCCTTCCTCCCATTTTTAAAAATGGGACAACGTTAGCAGTCCTCCAATCCTCTGGCACCTCACCTGTGGCCAGAGAGGAATTGAAAATTACTGCCAAGGCTACTGATATTTCTTCCCTTGCCTCACTCAACAGCCTGGGATACATCTTATCCAGGCCTGCGGATTTATCCACTTTTAAGGCTGCTAAACCCGCTAATACCTCCTCTCTCTCTCTTTGTTAATTTCCTCTGATATGTCACAGTCCTCCACCCTAATGTCTATACCTGCACGTCCTTTAAACTGTTAAATTTAAGCTATTCCCACTCGTGAAAAGATTGAGAACAAGGGGGCACAGATTTAAAGTAATTAGTAAAAGAAACAATAGTGATATGAGGAAAAACTTTTTCATGCAGTGAGTGGTTAGGGTCTATCTAGAATGCTCTGCCCGACAGTGTGGTGGAGGCAGGTTCAACTGAAGCATTCAAAAGGGAAGACTGTTACTTTTTTTTAAAAATGTGCAGGATTATGGGGAGAAGGCAGGAGAACAGAACTAGGTGAGTTACTCATTTGTAGAGCCGGAACAGACACATTGGGCCAAATGGCCACCTTCTTTGCCATAACATTTCTGTGATTAAACCAAGGCCAAGCTGGTTTGTTGAATTTTCAACTTGTTGCTTCAATTTGAGATTCATTTATTGCATTCAACAAGTGTCATGTTACAAAATCAAGACAACTGAGAATGGAACATAAGGTTTCAAACCAAAGTACTATCTATTTATTATGACAATAGTTTTGGAGGGCATTTATTGCTCTGGTCATTGCGTACCAACATCATAAATGAGTTAGTGGAGATTTCCTCTATTTGATATTTTTACCCAAATGGTAAACATTGAAAGAATTTGAATAATATTATTTGTAAAAATTATAATAAATAAATAGAGATTCCAGAAAGGAGAAATATTCACAAATTACTTTACATTGTTTCTATACAGAATGACAATAAAAAATCTTATCCTGATGATTAAGCTTATTCGTATCTGGGAAGTTTGGAATCACAATTTCTGAAACACCTTTTTGTCCCCTCGGACTAGTAAAAGCAGTTAGCTCTTTATTTTGTGTAAATGGTAATATCTTCATATGTGGGTGGGGGGGGGGTTGGTTAAAGAAAACAGGATGCTAATAGTAGTTCAAAATATTATTCCAAATATTCTAGATCTTACAGCACGACGAGGAATGACATTCAAGAATAACAACAGAAAAACAGATTGGGGTTCCAACTCCTAGCCATTTACTTCATCTACCTCAATAACAAGATCTGTTAGTTTTGAAAACTGAATGGCGCCATCTTAAAATAGCTTTGCACTTGGTGACTTATCTCCAATCTGGTAATTTCCAGCCACATTTTACTGTAATAAAGCAACTTTTTCCGTCTGTAACAGGTTACACTGCCTTCCTGTGTTTGCTGGCTGCAGAAACTAAGGAAATAGCCCTGCTGGATTTCTTACTTCCTGACTTTATTCTTCTCCTAACCCTCCCATAAATTTGTGTCATTAAAACGTTTGACTATGCAAAAAAATTCTCCGAATGATTTTACTGAACTGCAACTTACAAGTTCAAATTTGTTTTTCTAAAGTGCTTAGAGTTTCAGCAAAACAGTACAGAAAATTCAGCTTTACCTGTAGCATTAAGGCATTAATTACGCAGCATAAAAGAAACTGCAATGCTCACAAACATTTGTTGTGGCCTTGTGTCCACTCCTGTCCACCAGCTCTGCTGCTGATTTCGGTGCTGCTCAGCCAATCTCCCCCAAGTGCAAATATGCCAACTAGCCCCTACACAGTCATCGCTTTGGGAGTACGTAACAAATCAAAGGCAAAATTTGATCATGAAAGTAGTGTTCATTTTCTTTTTAACAAAAACTCCGCCTGGGACTGCAGGGTCTTGCAATGTAGTGTTTCTTACGGATCGTCTGGAGATCAAGCTTGTTCACAATAAATGTCAATGGCATTAGACAAAAGTGAAGAAAATGCAAAAATACTTCAATCTTAACTAGAATTCTAGATGCACCACCACAAAAATCACAGCTCTAGCCCATTTTCAGGTTTCACCAGCGAGCTGCACAAGGACACCTTCTGGTGTTCTGCAGTTCTTCTGCCAAATTTAAGTGAGGCCAGAGCTTCAAAATGACAAGAGTCTCTTCGCCACCAAAATGGGCAGTCAACCAAAGGACTCTGGCTATTGGATCCCAAAAGTCTAAATCTATCCCGCTGACTCATGCTAGTGGATATACGGGCATTCACAAAATATTTCAGAATGTATGGATATGTTTCTGACTACGAACAATGATTATTAAACAAGTGAACTTCAGTTACATGGGTAGCTGAAGTTGAAGCTGTCCTCCTTTGGAGAAGAGAAGATTAAGAGGGGATTTGTTATAAGAGGTTTTTGAAATTCATGAGGGCTCTGGACAGAGTAAATAAGAAGAAACTGTTCCCATTGGTGAAAGGATAGAGAACCAGGGGGGACAGATTTAAGGTGATTAGCAAAAGAAGCAACAGTGACATGGGGAAAAACTTTTTCTTTTTTTTTTAAACACACACAACACGTCGTTTGGATTTGGAATGATTTGCTGGGAATGTGGTGGTGGCAGATTCAATTGAGACCTTCAAAAAAATAACTGGGCCATTATCTATGTGTTATCTATGTGTTCTATGTGTCTCCATGTGCAGGCATTTGTTCCCTTTTGAAATTGGACATTTAAAAGAAAAAATGATGCATTTCACCTTTTTCAATTAAAATCTTCAACCTTCAGATTTCCCAAGTTACGGAATCATCTATCTCTGCTCCAATAAATAAATCTTTATACACTCCCATCTTCATTGCTCTACAAAATATATTGAGCCAAATGTTAACAGTACTGTTGTTAATAAGTTCAAAATAATAAATGATGACACTATATCTGCTAATATAAAAGGAATAAAACCTGACAGAGCACCCTGCATCGACTTAGGCAATGGAAATGACAACAGCACACCCAGCCCTGGCGACCCTGCAAAGTCCTCCTTACTAACATCTGGGGACTTGTGCAAGATTCAGAGAGCTGTCCCACAGACTAGTCAAGCAACAGTCATACACACAGAATCATACCTTGCAGCCAATCTCCCAAACATCAGGTTCACCATCCCTGGGTATGTCCTCTCTCACCAGACTCGCAAAGAGGCAGCTGCACAGTGATATAGGAGGGAGTTGACCTGGAAGTCCTCAACATTGATTCCAGATCCCAAGAAGTCTCATGGCATCAGGTCAAACATGGGCAAGGAAACCTCCCGATTCCCAAATACCCCTCCCCCTCAGCTGATGAATCAGTCAGTATTCCTCCATGTTGAACACCACTTGGAGGAAGCACTGAAGCTGGAAAGGGCACAGGATGTACTTGTGGGTTCGGGACATCAATATCCATCGTCAAGAGCGGCTCAGTAGCAGCACTACTGATCGAGCCAGCCAAGTCCTAAAGGGCATAGCTGCCAGACTGGGCCTGCGGCAGATGGAGAGGGAACCAACAAGTGGGAAAAATCTGGTCCTCACTAATCTACCTGCCACAGACATATCTGTCCATGACAACATAGGTAGGAGTAGCCACTGCACAGTTCTCGTGAAGACAAAGTCCTGTCTTCAAAATAAGGACACCTTCCATTGTTTTGTGTGGCACTACCACCGTCTGAATAGAATAGATTCAGAATGGATCCAGCAACTCAAAACTGGGCCTCCATGAAGCACTGTGAGCCATCAGCAGCTGCAGAATTGTATTCAATCACAATCTGTAATCTCATGGTTGGTATAACCCCCACTCAACCATTACTATCAAGCCAAGCGATCGATCCTGGTTCAATGAACGGTGGAAGAGAGCACATGCAGGACCAGTATCCAAGCATACTTAAAAATAAGTTGTCAACCTGGTGAAGCTACAACATAGGACTATTTGCATACCAAACAGCAGAAGCAGAATGCAACAGATGGAGCTAAGCCATCCACAACCAACAGATCAGATCAAAGCTCTGCAGTCTTGCCACATCCAGTTGTGAATGGTGATGGACAATTAAACAACTAGGAGGAGGAGGCTCCACTAATATCCCTGACCTCAATGACAAGAGCGGTCAGGAAATCAGTGATCAGGCAAATGACAAGGCTGAGGTATTTGCAAACACCTTCAGCAAGAAATACAGCATGGATTCCTCTTGAAGTAGTCAATCACATTCCTGACTTATGCCTTGTAGATGGTGGACAGACTTTGGGGAGTCAGGACTAGAGTTACTTACCGCGGGATTCCTAGCCTCTGACATGCTCTTGTAGACAGAATTTATATGGCTAGTCCAATTCAGTTTCTGGTCAATGGTAACCCCCAGGATATCAATAGTGGAGGATTTAGCAATGGTAAAGCCATTGAATGGCATGGGGTAATGGTTGGAGATGGTCATTGCCTGGCACTTCTGTGGCACGAATGTTACTTGCCACTTGTCAGGCCAAGCATGGATATTGTCCAGGTTTTGCTGCATTTGGACAAGAGCTGCTGTATATAAATACTGTGGCTACAAGAGCAAGTCAGAGGCTAGGAATTCTGAGGCAAATAGCTCACTTCCTGATTACTCAAAGCCCATCCACCATCTACTAGGAGGGAGTGTGATGGAATACTCTCCACTTGCCTGGATGAGTGCAGCTCCAACAATACTCAAGAAGCTGGACACCATCCAGGCTTAAGCAATCCACTTGTTTGGCACCTCGTCCACCACCTTAAGCATTCACTCCATCCACCACTGACGCAGTTTGACAACAGTGTACACCATCTAGAAGATGCACTACATGAACTCACCAATGGTCCTTGATAACATGTTGTAAAACTTCACCCTCTAACCCCTAGAAGGACAAGGGCAGATGACGTATGAACACCACCACCTGCAAGTTCCCCTCCACACCACACACTTTTCTGACTTGGAACTATATTATCATTCCTTCACTGTCGCTGGATCAAAATTTGGAACTCTCCTCCCAACTGCAGTGGGCCTGCACCAGATGGACATAGTGGTTCAAGAAGGTGGCTCAGCACCATCTTTTCAAGGTCAATTAAGGATGGGAAACAAGTGTTGTCCTTGCCAGCAATACTCTCATCCCATGGAAGAAATTTAAAAAGTGTTCCTAATTGCTAGAGGTTGCTAATCATATACCAAGCAGGAATTGGGAGGTTAGGGTTGGCGATGAAAAACAGACCAAGGGAAATAGGTTTTGAGAAAGGCCTTCAGAAGATAGACAGAACGGGCAAGGCTACAGGGGTTAGGAACAAAATTCCAGCATCCTGATAGCTAAAGCTCTGTTGAAGTTGCAGTGGAGGAAGGAGGGGATCCATAACAGACTCAAAAAACTCAATGCCCTCCAGACCAGTGACCATATTCTTATCCCATAGTACACAAGAAGTTTTACTGGCCTTCATCAAGGAGCTATTAAGGAGCATATTAATGCTTCACTGGCCACAAAGTTTTAATGATTCAATAAAATTTTTAAGATTCAATCACCTGACATACAGGTAATACTACAGTACCATATGGAGGATATAAAACAAGACAAACCCATTTTTTCCACTCTCTAGAACACTCTCTCCATGTGTATCATTATACTAACAAAGAAACCAGATAGTGTACTATTTTGACCTCCCAAGGAAGTTAAAGTTTTGCTCACCGGCATCCAAATGTTAATTAATTAATACCATTCAGAAAGAGCCAACTGTCCCAAGGCAGATACAAGTGATTTTAAATTAATTTTGAAAAGTTTGCAGGCAGTTCAATGAAAATTTATAAACTTTATTTTACATCAGGAAATAGTTATACAGCAGCCGGTGCAAGATTCAAGGCACTAGGTGATCAAATGCCTAAATATGACTGCCTCACAAGTTACTCTACACAATTAGTATCAAAAACATGTTAATTCACTTCAGTCACACTGTAAAGCTCAGTAACCTCTGCAAGCCGGTTCCCACAGTGTTGTTATCGGAATTCATTGTTTATGTGAAAGAATTTGTTAAATCAAACAGAAATAAACAAAAGATTGAACTTTAAATGTTTATTCTTTCATTTATAAAATATAGTGGCACTCCCTCTAAGCATAGCATCTCATGGAACTTCAAATTATGATGTAGAATTTCCCGTCATTTTATTGAGTCATTCAGTCAATGACCTACTCAGATAAAACATCTATAACCTTGGTCACTTCCACTGATATTTCATTAGCTGTAAAATATCATTTCTGTGTTCACACTGAAAATTGTTTCACCCATCTCACAGGGCAGAATTAAAGAACAGTGCTACCTCCAGACACTACTATTTTAATTGCAGTGGGATCATATCCAGTGTCTTGTTTCACTCTTCAACACTGCCACCTAAAACATCTTAGGCTCTGTGTCTGTCCATAATTAGACTCACTTCCAAATTCCCAGAGGCCCATCTAAGCTTTTGGCTCTCATCCATAGCCAGTTCTCGATTCCTATCCACAACCACTCCCTGTCCTTGACTCCTCGGTCTCATTTTCCAACTCCAACAAGGAAGACAATGTGAATTATCTGCACTAAAAATACACACTTTAGAGATCATAAAAATCTGACACATTATTTCAAAAACCATGCCTCACGTTGTGTGGGATTAGCAAATTTACCGAAAAAAAGATTAACTGTGGGTTTTATTACATCATTTATTTGTTTATATTAATATGTTTATATACCACCAAAATGAAGCTGAAGTTAGTCATAACAGTCTAAGGACTGCAGTAAACATGTACAAATACAAGAGTAAAACAACATCTTTTTCAGCAACATTGTTATTGCAAAGTCAGAACATGGCTACAGAGCATAGTTCACTAATACTGTACAAGCTTAAAAGAAATAACGTTTTTAACCTCTGGTTCTGAGTATTGATAACACCAAGATTGAATATTATTCTTTTCCTCGCACCTTGCAGTATTTCTATTCCAAAAGCCATCTGAACAGTAGGTTCCCAGATGGAGGTAATTTCAATTAGACACCAAGTAAAAAGAAAACAAATGTTCTGGTCTTTGAAAAATTACAAATCACCATTTTGTCATGTTAATATTTTATATCAATGAACAAGCTTGTCTATAAGTTCATTAAATCTTTAAGTTTTATTTTGTCATAAAGTTCCATTCATTGTGTGTGGTTTTGAAGGTAAAATTATAAGCCCAAAAGGCTTGATCTAATACTTAGAATCAACATTTGCAGTTATAGTGCCAGATTACTAGTGAAATGGTGATTCAGGCTTCTCAGTTTCTGGGAAATACCAGCTTTATTGCATCATTTAAAAACAAACAAACAATCATCAGTAAATCTTAGAACAGAACCACAAACTATTCCCTTGGTTCTTGCACGTCACCTGAAAGAACTGCAGTTAATTAATGTCTGAAATTTTTGGGATTCTAGGAGAGTCCTTACTTGCAATACTTGGGACTCTGCTTATGTAGGCACTCTTTTTGCTCTCTGGAGAGGCATTTTTGATTCAGGTGTGTTCAGTACATAGTCTATTCTTCGTGGATACTATTATTTGGTCTTTTTTAAACTGAGTTTTTTATTTAAAAAGTGCACCAACAAATACGTGATTTAGCGGTGTATACTTGAACTATTTTCCCTATTGATAAAACCAAAAATGCTGTTGTGGCTGCTTTTATGGCTTTATTTGCCTATTCTCGAACCTTAAGGGAATTGAACTACCAGGTCTCTCTGCTCATCCATACTCTTCAGTGTCTCATTATTTGAGTATATAATTGTGCCCCTCATTTTCCCTCCCAAATTGTACTGCCCCACAGCTATCCACTTTAATTGCATTTCCCAACTTCAAGTCAATTCTGCTATTCGGTCTATGTCCCAGTGAACTCTTGTATAATCCCCACCAGCATGGTCCGAGGGCTCCTGGCTTCTCCCTTAACAGAGACCCAAACAATCCCCATTCACCACCACTCTCCTCCGTCTGACTGAACTTGTTCGCTCATTGAACAATTTATCCTTTAACTTGTCTCACTTCCTCCAAACAAAAGGTGCAGCTATGGGTACCCGCATGGGCCCCGGTTATGTCCGTCTCTTTATGCGGTATGTGGAACATTCCTTGTTCCTGTCTTACTCAGGCCCCCTCCCACAACTCTTTTCTCAGTACATCGATGACTGTTTCGGTGCCACTTCATGCTCTCATCTGGACCTGGAAAAATTTATCAATTTTGCTTCCATTTTCCACCTCTCTATCACCGTCATATGGTCCATTTCCGACACTTCCCTTCCCTTCCTTGACCCCTCTGTCTCCATCTCAGGTGATAAGACTGTCCACCAATATTCATTTCAAGCCTACTGACTCCCACAGCAACCTCGACTACAGCTCCTCACACCTGCTTCCTTAAGGACTCCATCCTATTCTCTCAAGTCCTTTGCCTCCATTGCATCTGCTCTGATGATGCCACTTTCCAAAACAGGGCTTCTGACATGTCTTCCTTCTTCCTTAACTGAAGTTTCCCACCCACTGAGATTGACAAGGCCTTCAACCGTGTCCAACCCATTTCCTGTGCCTCTGCCCTCACACCTTCCTCTCCCTCCCAGAACTATGATAGGGTCCCCCTTGGCCTCACCAAGCCTCCGCATTCACCCCACCAGCCTCTGCATTCAAAGGATCATCCTCCGCCATTTCCGCCAACTCCAGTATGATGCCACCACCAAACACATCTTCCCCTCACCCCAGCATTCCATAAGACCATAAGACATAGGAGCAGAAGTAGGCCATTCAGCCCAAGTCTGCTCCGCCATTCAATGAAATCATGGATGATCTGATAAACCTCAACTCCCCTTTCTTGCCTTTTCCCCATAACCCTTGATTCCTTTACTGATTAAAAATGTCTATCTCTGCCTTCAATATACTTAATGTCCCAGCTTCTACAGTCCTCTGCAGTAATGAATTCCACAGTTTAACTACCCTCAGAGAAGAGATTCCTCCTCATCTATATTTTAAATGGGCGACCCCTTACTCTGAGATTATGCCCTTTGGTCCTAGACTCTGTTCCCTCCAGGACAACCTGGTCCACTCCTCCATCACCCCAAAACCTCATCCTCTTCCCACTGCACCTTCCCATGCAATCACAAAAGATGCAATACCTATCCCTTTACCCCCTCCCTCCTCTGCGTCCAAGGACCAAACACTCATTTCAGGTGAAGCAATGCTTCACTTGCGCCTCCTTCAATTTGGTCTACTGCATTTGCTGCTCCCTCTACACTGGGGAGACCAAATGCAGACTGGGCGACCGCTTCACAGAACACCTTAGGTCTGTCCGCAAGCATGACTCAGACCTTCCTGTTGCTTGCTATTTCAACACACCATCCTGCTGTCATGCCCACATGTCTGTACTTGGCCAGCTGCAATGTTGCCGTGAAGGCCACTGCAAAGTGGAGGAACAGCACCTTGTATATGAATTATTCCAATTAGGTACTTTACAGCTTTCCGGACTTTCAAAATTCATTTTTATTTTTTATCCACTTATTTTATATTTTAATTCATTTATTCATTGTTTTATCCCCCCTTTTTATCCCATTTTTGGCCCTTTTTTCCCCATCACTGCCCCCAGCCCCACTCCAGCCCCACAGGGATATCTATTATTGTTCATGTTGTTCTTTTCAGAGTGTTTACCCTTGTTCAGCTTTTATCACATTCTGTTTTCTTACCTTTGCCATTATCAGCACCTTTTTTAGGCCTTACCGCTACCATTAACATTCCCTTTGTCCTTTTGTTCATGACATATTTGTCAATCTCTCCTTTGCCCTCACCTATCACTGGCCTTCTGTCCATCTTCACCTGCTCCACCACCACCCCACCCCTTTAAAAAGTATAAATTTCATCACATTTCTACTTCTCTTTAGCTCTGAAGAAGGGTCATACAACTCAAAATGTCAACTCTGTTTCTCTCTCCACAAATGCTGTCAGACCTGCTGAGTTTTTCCAGCATTTTCTATTTTTGTTTCAGATTTCCAGCATCCTCATTATTTGCTTTTATAATCATCCTCATTGCTTATCAAACCCTCTACTTTAGCTCTTGCTCCAAATCACTATCCAGCAATTCTTTGTTTAGTGCACATATGTGCAATATTGGACATTTATTGGAGTATTGTGTTCAATTCTGGACACTACACTTTAGGAAGGATGTTAAGGTCTTAGAGAAAGGGTGAAATGTAATTTTCTAGACTGGTACCTGGTGTTCATAATCAGTAAGGAGTTTAATAATGAGAAATTGTTCCCAGTAGCAGAGGGGCAGAAATTAGAGGACACAGGTTTAAGCTGATTGGCAAAAGAGGAGCAACATGAGGAGTAATTTGTTTTAAACACAGCAAGTTTGAGTGATCCAGAGAGGGAATTTTAAGAAGGTGATCTCAGCCACCAGCTGGATAGCTGACGAGAGACCCATGTTGCCTTCTTAAGGGAAGGCAAGCTGAATTACATGCCAATTAGACATTAACCAGGCCATCGGCAGTCCTTCCCTCCCCCGGGTGGGTGTCTGATCCCATGGAAGACCCGATCCCGTGGAAGGCCCATCCGCTGAGTGCTGTCGGCCAAACAGAGGCCAACAGTTTGTTTGCTCAGCAGTGCCATCGGGCAGGTGGTAGGTGCTGCAGGAAATACACCCACCACGGGCCCAGGATCGCAAAGCTACCCAGATCAGAGGTAAGCAATGGCAGGAGGGAGTTGCAGGGAGAAGGGGGTGAAGGCAGCCAGCAGTAAGTGAAGGAGGTGGGTCTCAGCAGGCACCCCTATCCCAATGCTGGGGGTCCTTCGATCAGACACAGAACATCCTTGAGTGAGGTACCCTCACCTGAGAGACCACAAGCAAGCTACACAGGTTTGCTCATAATTCTCCCTGCATGGCAACAGGCCCACCAGCCACTGATGATGGAATGAGGCCCTAAGTGAGCATTAATTGCTTAAGGGCCTCAATTGGCTGGGGGGTGGGTAGGTCACCCATAGCCCTTCCCGGCATAGACTTATCAGGGTGCAGGCAGGATTCCCATCCGCCACCATCGTGCCTGATTAAATGCCTCCCCGCATTCAACTCGCCACAGGGCAGGGCATAAAATACTGCACCTGGAATGCACTGCCTGAAAGGGCATTGAAAACAGAATAAATATTAACTTTCAAAAGAGCATTGGATATATACTTGAGAAAAAATTTACAGAACTGTGGGGAAAGAAAGCACAAGGCGCAGGGTGGGGCAGGGGTTGAAACTTGGAGAGCGCTACCAAAGAACTGGCAGAAGAATGGGCCAAATGGCCTCCTTTTGTGATGTATGATTCAATTTCAGTGTCATGAAGAATAGGATCTAACTGGTTTCTTGACGCCATTCAGAGAAATAACCAGTGTCTACACACGGAAGTTTCTCACATGAATAATGGCCACTTGAGGAAAAGTTTTTGTTAGGCCAATGCTCAATAAACTTCATGCAAGCAAGGAGATAAAATTGCCAAAGAGAAAACAAAGCAAAAAATGCTTCTGGTGCCAAGTTACAAGTCTGCAATACATTCTTCAAAATGTTGTTTCCTAATTCGCTTCATAACTTAGAACAGTACTGGTCAACTGTGTACACAGTAGCATATTAGTTCAGTGCATAATATTCTATATCTAAAAGAATTATTTCAGAAAATTGAAATCTAAGCAATGAAATACTTCCACCAGTCATTATTATTTATAATCAGTGAAGTCTCACAACATTTATTCTATAGGTGTCAAGAAAATCAAGTCTTCTTTCCCTCTAGGAATTGTCTCTTACATTTGGGCCTAACTACTCTCCAGTACTCACCCTTAACAACTGGTCTGATTTTTCTCACACAAACCTCCATTATCATTTTTCAAATATTTAGAAACATTAGTTCAGATAACTACTACCAACAAGTATTCCAAGTTAGCAAATGTTTAATGGAAAGTTTTTAAAAATGGATTGCTCCATAGATGTCACAAAATTACTTTTAAAGTGTATGTAAAAGCCAAAACGATCAACCTAGTCAAAGTAACATTTTTCCCACCAACATACTTTGTCGTTTGATAGTTTGCTGAAAAAAAGAGACATGTCTAAGCTTTTTATCTTGCACTCATCAGGACACTTCACAAGAATATAAGGAGTAAACAACATTTTATACTGTATGTGAAGAGTGTGCTGATTGGTTGCCATTTGTTGCTTTATTCTGCAAAACATCTTAAGCTGAATTTTCACCTAACATATGAGACAAGAACACAGGCAGAAGGGAGCATAATTTCATGCTGACAGCCAGCATCATCACGCCCAAGCCATTTTCATGGAGGCCAGTTCGAGGATGGAATGGTGACTCGCCCACAAGCGGTGGTTAGCATAAGATAACTTATTGGCCATTTATCAATTTAAGTAGACTGTGGGTGGGCCCCATCAGTATCAGGAACATACCAGCTCCATGGGATGTGACCTCCCAGCAACAGACTGAAGGGGTTGGGGGTGGGAGTGAGGGGCAGCACTCCAGAATGCCTTCAAGCTCCCTCCCATCCCCCCAACCACCTGGCTGGTCACTGTGGTCACGAGTCACTCTCTTCAGAAGTTTCCCCTTCCATAATGGTGGGCCAACAGTTGTGGTCATTTTTTAATTTTAGATTTGTTAAGTTGCTAAGAAGGCACCTCAAGATGGAGGCACCCTCTCTCTCCCTAATCTGTAATGGCAAGCTTCACCTTCTTCCATGCCAGAGAGCCTCCTATTGGCCCTCCAGCTTAGAGAGCCACCATCATCCTTAAATGGATGGCAAGTGCACACTCTAGTCATTAATTGGCCAATCCAGTCAAAAATCACTGAGGGGTGACTGTTCCTGACACAATGCGAGGTTAGGACCCATATTTGACTCCTACTTTGAGTAATACCTGCAGTGCCAAAAATAATCTGGTAGCATACCACATGACTACATTAAAGCCAACAAAATGATAACTGCAACTTGGCTCATTGTTAATCTCCAAAATGTTCATGTTTACTAAAGGCAGATTACATGAAAGGTACAGCCTCCATGTAACAGGCGGCAATTGCTCAGTGAGGAGTTAATTCTGTAAATTTGAAATGATAATAGAAGGGCAAAAACCTAAATTGAAAAAGTAATACCAAATGCTAGTTCATAAAATCATTATTGTATGGGTACTATAGACATCTGTAAGTAATGTTACATATTTAAATTTGATTTACTTTAGATAGAATAACACTAAAGAATAGAACTGGATATATACTTGAAAAGAAAAGATATACAGACGTATGGTGAAAGCTCAGAGGAGTGGTCGAATTAGACATCACTTTCAAAAAGCCATCACAGGCATGATAGGACAAATGGCCTGTTTCTCTCATGTAAGATTCTGGATGGAATAGAAATGCTGCCAATCACTTCTTATTGCACATCACCCTCGTTTATTTTTTATTTATTCGTTCATGGGGTTTTGGGCATTACTGGCTAGGCCAGCATTTACTGCCTATTCAAAACTGCCCATTAGAAGGGGCTGGTGAGCCACTTCTTGAACCGCTGCAGTCTAGAGTCAGGAAGAGAGTTCCAGGATTTTGACCCAGCAACAGTGAAGGAATGGTGACATAGTTCCAAGTCAGCATGGTGTGTGGCTTGGAGGGAAACTTGCAGGTGGTGGTGTTCCCATGTGTCTGCTACCCTTGACCTTTGAAATGGTAGAGGTCATGGGTCTGGGAGGTACTGTTGAAGGAGCCTTGGTGATTTACTAAAATGCATCTCGTAGATGGTGTACACTGCTGCCACTGTGCATTACTGGTGGAGGGAATGAATGTTGGGGTGCCAATCAAGCGGGCTGCTTTGTCCTGGATGGTGTCAAGTTTTTTGAGTGATGTTGGAGCTGCACTCATCCAGGCAAGTGGGGAGCATTCCATCACACTCCTGACTTGTGCCTTGTAGATGGTGGACAGGCTTTGGGCAGTCAGATGGTGAGTTACTCGCCGCAAAATTCCTAGCCTCTGACCTGTTATTGTAGCCAAAACATTTGTATAGCTGGTCCACTTCAATTTCGATGGGATCCCCCAGGATGTAGACAGTGAGAGATTCAGCGATGGTAATACCATTGAATGCACTGGGGAGATGGTTAGATTCTCTCTTGTTAGAGATGATCATTGCCTGGCAATTGTGTAGCACCGAAGTTGCTTGCCACTTTTCAGCCCAAGCCTGAATATTGTCCAGATTTTGCTGCACATGGACACAGATTGCTTTAATATCTGAGAGGAGTCACGAATAGTGCTGAACAATCATCAGCAAACATCCCCACTTATGAACTTATAATGGAAGGAAGGTCATTGATGAAGCAGCTGAAGATGATTGGGCCGAGGACACTACCCTGAGGAACTCCTGCAGCAATGTCCTGGCACTGAGATGATTGACCTCCAATAACCATAAACATCTTCCTTTGTATTAGGTATGACTCCAACCAGTGGTGACTTCCCCCCACCCCCCCATCAATTCCCATGGCTCCATTTTGCTAGGGCTCCTTGATGCCACACTAGGTCAAATGCTGCACTGATATCAAGGGCGTTCACGCTTGCCTCATCTCTGGAGTTCAACTCTTTTGGACCAAGGTAATGAGGTCAGGAGTTGAGTGGCCCTGCAATGGCGTAGTGGTATTGAATCCCGCCAGATGGTGGAATATGAATTCAATAAAAATCTGGAATTAAAAGTTTAATGATGACCATGATGTTGATTGTTGTAAAAACCCATCTTAGTGACAAACCCAACAAGAGGAGATGCAATTCTAGACCTAGTCTTGGGGAATGAAGTAGGACAAGTGGGTGAAGTGACAGTTAGCAACCATATTGGGGACAGTGACCACATTCAATTAGCTTTAGCATTACCATGGAAAAGGACAGAGATAAGGCAGGAGTAAAAGTCTTGAACTGGGGGAAAGCAAATTTTGCAGAAATGAGAAGGGACTTGACTGAGGTAGACTGGACAGCAGTGCTGAAGGATAAAACAGTGGAAAACCAGTGGGAAGCACTAAAAAGCGATATCCTAATTGTACAAAGTAGACATGTTCCCTACAAAAATAAGAGTGGTACTGCCAAATCTAGACCTCCCTGGTTGTCTAGAGGAATACAGAAAAAGAAAGCGTATGATAGGCACAAAGCACTAAGCACTGCAGATAGCCTAGACGAATATAGGAAGTGCAGGGATGAAGTAAAAAAGGAAATAAGGAAATCAAAGAGAGGGCATGAAAAAAGATTAGCAAGTAAAGATAACCCAAAGGTGTTTTACCAAAACATTAATGCTAAAAAGTTAGTTAAGGAAAAAGTTTGACCTATCAGAGATGAAGATGGAAACTTGTGTGTAGATGCAGAAGCTGTGGGAAAGGTTTTGAATGAATATTTTGTCTCCGTGTTTACAAAGGAAAGGGAAGATGTAGATATAGTAGTCCAGGAGGAACACTGCAAGATATTGGTCAGGATAGTCATAAAGAGAGAGGAAGTACTCGAAGGGTTGAAATCCTTGAAAGTTGATAAGTCACCAGAGCCAGATGGATTGTTTCCGAGGCTGTTGAAGGAAGTCAGGGGGGAGATAGCAGATGCTCTGAGGATGATTTTCCAATCTTCACTAGATACAGGGAAGGTACCAGAGGACTGGAGAAATGCAAACGTAGTTCCATTGTTTAAAAGGGATCAAAGGAAACACCAAACGATTATAGGCCAGTTAGTCTTACATTGGAGGTGAGCAAGATAGTAGAATCAATCCTGAGAGATAGGATTTACTGTCCTGTGGAAAGGCATGGACTAGTCAGGGATGATCAACTTGGATTTGTTAAAGGAAGGTCTTGCCTCAAAAATTTGATTGAATTTTTTGAGGAATTGACAAGAAGGGTTGATGAAGGTAATGCAGTGGATATTGTGTACATGGATTTTAGCAAGGCATTTGACAAGGTCCCACATGGTAGATTGGTCAGGAAAGTAAAAGCTCGTGGGATTCAGGGTAATGTGGCAAACTGGATAAAAGGTTGGTTTTGTAACAGAAAACAAAGGGTAATGGGCGATGGATGCTCTTGCAAATGGAAGGTTGTCTCAAGTGGTGTTCCACAGGGCTGTGTTGGGACCCTTGCTGTTTGTGATATATGTTAACGATTTGGACGTGAATGTGGGGGCACGATTGGGAAATTTGCAGATGACACAAAGATTGGCTGAGTAGTGGATAATGTAGAGGATAGCCATAATCTCCAAAACGATATAGATGGGTTGGTGGAGTGGGCGGTAAAGTGGCAGATGGATTTTAACATAGAGAAGTGAGGTCATACATTTAGGGAGGTCAAACAGTTGCAGGGATTACAAAATAAATGGGAATATACTGAGGGCTGGATGAAGTGAGAGATCTTGGCGTACAAGTACACAGGTCCCTGAAGGCAGCAGTTCAAGTAGACAAGGTTGTAAAGAAGGCATATGGAATGCTCTCCTTCACTGGCAGAGGTATAGAATATAAAAGGAAGGATATAATGTTGGAATTGTATAAAACACTGGTGAGGCCACAACTGGAGTATTGTGTGCAGTTCTGGTCACCACATTACAGGAAGGACGTAATAGCTCCGGAGAGAGTGCAGAGGAGGTTTACAAGAATGTTGCCAGAGTTAGAAAAGTGGGGTTATTTTCCTTAGAACAAAGAAGGCTGAGAGGTGACTTGATTGAGGTGTACAAAATTATGAGGGGAATAGATAGACTGGACAGGATAAAATTGTTTCCCTTAGAGAATTCCAGAACCAGCAGACATAGGTTCAAGATAAGTGGCAGAAGGTGTAGGGAGGACATGAGGAAGAACTTTTTTTACGCAGAGGGTAGTGGGTGTCTGGAATTCACTGCCCAAGTTGGTGGTAGAGGCAGAAACTTTAAACTTTTTTAAAAAGTACCCGGATCTGCACCGAAAGTGCTGTAAGCTGCAGGGCTATGGGCCTGGTGCAGGAAGGTGGGATTAGAAAGGGCACCTGGGTGTCCTCAGGCTGGCATGGACAAGATGGGACGAATGGCCTCCTTCTGTGCTGTAACTTTTCTATGGTTCTATGGTTCACTAATGTCCTTTAAGGAAGGAAATCTGCTGTCCTTACCTACATGTAAGGCCTACATGTGACTCCAGACCCACATCGATGTGGTTGAATCTTAAAAGGGCAATTAGGGATCAGCAATAAATGCTGGCCTAGCCAGTGATGCCCACATCCCATGAATGAATAAAAAAAACCATAATTATAGCACTGTCAACAATCTATCTCATCACTTTGCAGACAATAGAGAAAGGTTGCTGCGGTGGTAAACATCTCCCCACCCTCCACCCACCCACCCCTACTGCCTCACCCACCCTGGGGCCTAGACAGCTAAAGGTATGCTTTTAGCTGTCTAGGTCCCATGCTCTGGAATTTCCTCCCTCCATCTGTTTTGTTATGCTAAAAGTGTGTAAAAATCTACTCTGCAGTTGTAATTTTTTAATTTCCAAATCCATACAACATACAAACAAACACAATTTTCAGTAAGTTTGGAAAACAAAAAGACTTTTTGGATCTTGCAAGGAAACTGGCTGCTTTCCATCAAGACTCTAGGTGGAATTTTCCCAAATTTGCACTAAGTGCAGTGGCGGGCGAGTAAAACGGTGTGCTGCCCACCAATGATGATGGCGGATTTTCACGCTGTATCGTCCTGAGCCCGCCTCATCATTTATGCACTCCCGGGAAACATGCCATGGCAGGTGGGCTCCTCATTCACCTGCCTGCCAATCGCCCCGCCATCGCATCATGCTTGGCGTCATTGTTAAAGGCCAGCCGCAAGCACAGCGCTCATTGCTTCCAGCTCAGCACTGATGCCCAGGAGGCAAGGCCCTCAAAGGCAAGATGACTGCAGCTCCCCTCACCCCCAGTTTAATGACGGGACCCTCGAGCGATTGCTGGATGCCCTGGAGGCCCACTGAGATGTCCTGTACCCCCACTCTGGGCGTAGGAAGGGCACCAACGTGATCAATCCGGCTTGGGAGGCCATGGCAGCAGTGGTCAGCGCCAACCCCCTTCAGAAGAGGACAGCCACCCAGTGCCCCAAGAGGACGAATAATCTCCTCCGTTCCGCCAGGGTAAGTCACTCTTTTCATCACTCTCAACGCACACACTCACAAACCCAGCACACATCCACAGGGCCCTCACTCACTGCCAGTTCAAGGAACATCACCATTCACTCTCTCACACTCACCGTCATTGTCTTCATCCCATCCGTGGGTCCACTCACCACCTGCACAAGCCAGGCACATTTATCATCTGGCCTAGCAGGCATCCTGCTTACATTTTCTTCATCTCTATCCATGCAGGACAAGCTGGTACACAACAAGAGAGAGAGGTCACGGACTAGTGGCGAATTGCCCGAAATCAAGGTGCTTACAGACTTTGAAAAGAGCCATTCAGCGAGGATCTGGACCAGTCCTGATGGTGAGGTCGGTGCTGCTCTACCAAGTGCAACATCCATCAGACAACCATGCCATGAGTGATGTGTCCTCTTTCCACAGGCCACTGCCATGAACCAATTATCTCTCCTGGCTTTCACAGGCACATCTGCCAAACAGCCAACACAGTCCATGACCCAGAGCCTCCAATCAAGCCCCAAAGAAACCTCTGAAGAGGAATCCGGAGGCATCCTCCCTGAAGTCACACCACAGTGCTTTCCCACATCCTTCACCAACGCAGAGACACACACCTCGGTGGGACCTAGCTTTATAGTAGCCCCAAGGTCACAATCTGGTGAGCACATCGCACTGTCTGATC